>NW_007260317.1:30502-99314 GCF_000164805.1 Carlito syrichta
CACCTCAGCCTCCCAGAGGCGCGGGATGACAGGCTGAGCCACCGAGCCCGGCCACTTTATCACTTCTAAAGTGCTGGCTGTCCTCCCCCTTGCTCATCTCCGCTGGTCTATCATCTGTCTATTAATATCTACCTATCTACCTATTTATCTCTCTATATCACCTGTCTATCATCTCTATCAATCTATCATCTATTTATTATCTATCTTTGCTATCATCTCTCTATCATCTGTCAATCATCCACCTATTCTACCATATTTCTCTCTGTTATCTGTTTATCTATTATCCATCCATCTCTATCTTCTCTCTATCACCTTTCTATAAAGTATCTATCTGCCATCTATTTGTCATCTGTCTATTGATCTATCTCTACCACCTATCTATTTCTTTTTTACCTACCTACCAATTATCTACCTATTTCATCTATTGTCTATATCTATCTGTTATCTGTCTATCTATATCTGTCTATCTATATCTGTCTATCTATATCTGTCTATCATCTATCTGTCTCTATCATCTATCTGTCTATCTATCTACTGTCTAACTCTATCATGTATCACCTATCAATTATCTATTCTATCTATCATCTATATGTCTGTCTATCTATCTATCTACCTATCTATATCTATTATCTATCCACAACAACCTAAGAACTTTTGTGCATCGATGAGCATTTGAGAGTGGCTTGCCCGGGAGGTAGTTGGTGCTGTTGGGTGTGTGTCCATCTGTCTTCCCTGGGATTGACTCCCCCGCTTGGGAGCCACATTCCGCTGGGTGACCTGTCCTAGTCTGGTCTGTCTACCTCGGGGTGATTCCAAACAGGCTCAGTCAGACCTGTTCTGCCCATAAATTGCCTGAGGGGACGGAGACACTGGGGCCACTGCGGCCGAGAGTTCACCCCAGGGCTGTAGTGTGAGTGTTCGTGGGCAGTGGGGCCCCCGTGTGCTGAATGGAGGGAAGGACAGAGGCGACCGGCCTACGGGGGGCCAGGAGACCCCATGAGAGCAGAGACAGAGGCGACGAGGGACTGGTGACCTTCCAGCCTCGCTTACAACCTGCTGAGGCAAGGCACGCTCTTCTCTTGGCCTCCGTAAGACACCACTGTGTCCTTGCCATGCCACCTTTCTTTCTGTCTCTCTCTCTCTCTCTCTCTCTCTCTTTCCTTCTTTCTTTTTTTCAATGTAAGCCCTCACCCATTTTCTGTTCCTTGCAGCCATTGAATCCCAACAGGGAAGGGGCCCACCAGTCCAGAGACAGCAAGTTGTAAGAGCATCCTCGGCATGGCACTGAGGCTAATGTGGATGTGGATGTTGGGCATTCATCATTGAGCGCCTACTGTATGCATTTCATGTTCACCAACCTTTTAAATCTCAATAACCCTAAACTGCAAAGGTTATTATCTCACAGAAAAGGGGGCTGAGGTTCAAGGAGAAGGGAGGACTTTCTCAACTCACAGGATGAAGGGTAGAGCTCAGGTCCAGACCTGAGTCTGCGTGATTTGAGAGCTCCCTCTTTCAACCACACTGTGCTGCTTTTTTGAGGGGGTGGGGTGAGACTGAAGCGGACACTGGTGGGATATTAGTACTCGATGAAGCCGATATGTGGAGAGCAAAATTCAGGCCGGCAGAGGCGACAGACCCCGCTCAAGGCCTGAGGGACCATTGGGTCCCCAAGAGTTTCCGCGGAGGCTGTCCAGTACCCTGGAGAGCTCCCTGGAGCCACAGAGGCGAGGCCAGTTGGCTCCTGGGGGGCACAGGCCCACCTGGCAGCCCGGCCCCTGCCATGAGCCTCTGGGTGTTAGAGGCACACACGGGGTGGGGGGTGTTCTTTCCTGGGACCTCGGGGAGCACCACTGCACCTCCCACCCCACCCACCCCCACTGAAGGTTTTTCTCTGCATCCGCTTTGGGGAGGGAACACCAGCTCGGGGTGCTCATGTCTGCGGATCCGATAGCTTAATCTGTTTCACACGAGCCCACCTCTTCATAGCTGAAGCGCCTGGCACGTGAACTCCGTGAATCATGCCAGCTTCCTTTGGCGATGTAGAACCAGACCGATTGCTTTGCATAATAAAAGGTTAAAATTACGAGCTGTACAGGAAACAAATAAAGTGTGATCACTCAGGCTCGAACCCTCCGTGGCAGCCACCCCTAGAGCTGCCGTTCATGTGCGCTCCGTGGCCACGTGGCCGCCCTCCACTACGGCTGCGTATTTTTAATCCACAGATCCCCAAAATAGGTATTAATAATTTTCCTACAGCCTCTTTGGCCACAACCTCTCATCGACCAAGAACGACGCTATTTCTTGAACCGTGTGCATTTGGGGTTTTCTTTGACACCGTTAAGTGCATCTTTGGCCTGGCATTTAAGTCGGCTCCTGGTGGGAAGCAGCGGTTCAGACTTCCTCCGACCGTTCTCCATGGCTGCGTCTGCCATGACGTTAATGAAGCCATTCGGAATGTCAGTGGGCAGATAATGAGCCCCGAGACAGGGCCCAGCTTTGCCGAGGGTCCAGGTGGAGGGCGGGTGGGTGGCGGAGGGCCAGGGGGACAAAACTGTCTTTCCAGTTCCGGGGGAAGGTGGAGTGAATTCAGAAGCCCAGGGCCTGGAGTTTCTCCTGTGGGAAGGGAGCGTTCTGGAGTCTACTGGGTCTGTCCTAGCCTGAGGATGATGGGAGCCAGGTGTCTGTTCTGCTTCTGGAAGGGAAGCCAGCCAGGGTTTTTCTTTCTGTGCTTAGAGACAGGCCCTGGAGGCAGGGCCCTGATGCCTTTTGGAGGCGTTTGGCTTTGTGCTTTTCATGGCTGTCCCCGAAGACCCTCATGCTGGCCCCCGTCCTCCCACCCGGCACCCCCCACCAGCCTCCCATCCTGAGTTTTCGGTCTTGTGTTTGACCTGGCCTCCTAGCCTGCCCTGGGGTGTTCGGCCATGCTTTTGTGCTGGGGAAGGTGGAGGTAGACCTGGGGCCCGGCTCAGAGCTCCCCCCCACCTGCTCCCTGGGTGTGTGGGTCACTGCAGACTGACCCCCCCTGCCCTGAGCTGAGCCGACTGTCCAGAGAGTGGTGGGGGAGAATCAAAGATCATGACGGGGCCACTCGGAAGGGATCTGAGATGAGGGCCAGCAAACAGCAGTGCCATAGGGCTAGGCTGCCACATGCCGATGTCACGTTGCAGGACGCTGTGGATTTGTAAATGCGAGATGCCAGGCTCCCGCACTCACAAGATGAACACATGACAACAGTTTTTTCAGCAGCTGGAAGTAGAGCGTGTCGCCGAAGGGGAGCCTCTTTCAGCTTTGCACAAAGATGCCGTGTAGCCTGGGGTGGCCCTCTACTTAGGAACCCTATGTATTATTATTTTTTTTTGAGTTGGAGTCGCGCTCGGTGGCCCAGACTGGAGTGCAGTGGCCGCTCCCGGCCACCGCAGCCTCCACCTGCCGGGCTCCGGCGATCCTTCCGCCTCCGCCTTCCGAGTAGCCGGAATTACAGGCGTGCGCTACCACGCCCGGCTGATTTTTTGATTTATTGTAGAGGTGAGGTCTCGCTGCCCAGGCGGGTCTCGAACCCGCGGGCTTAGGCAATCCGCTCACCTCAGCCTCCCAAAGGCGCGGGATGACAGGCTGAGCCACTGAGCCCGGCTAGGAACCCTATGTATTTTAACGACCTTTCTGAATCACAATCTCCCTCTGCCAATTTTGTCTGATCCCAGGAAGGGAGACCAAATTGGCTTCCAAACTCTCTGTTCAGAGTCGGGAGAATGGGGGCCACAGACCCGGCAGCTGGGTGCTCGTGCAGCGGTCACGTGATCACTCGAATCTCAGCTGATGGTCTGTAGACAGACGTGGCGAAAGCCCATTGACCTCACCTCCTGGGGACAGGAGGAAGGGCAGGCACGGGCGTGATGGATGCACGCTTTGGAATCTGGGGTTTGGCGTTGTTTAAAAACTCTGACACAGTAACACACACACAGGTCCGGAGCAGAGGTTAGATCACCGCACACCCTGCAAACAGCCATTCCATGTCCTCCTTCTTGGCATTCCAGAGAAGCCAGAATAACAGCAGTGCTCTTCAGAAGGGCCATTCAAGAGCTGTGGCCCTGCCTGTCCCCTCTGGCTCTCCCTTTAAGAAAATAAACAGGGCAGCCGTGCTGGGAGTAAACACCGGGGGACCCCGGGCCAAGCAGGCGGCGGCAGAGGGCGCTGCAGGGGGCCAGATGTGGAAATGTCACCGACAGCAGAGGACTCGGCCAACAGCCCAGCCAGCGAGTCCCCCAGGGAGGTCACTGGGAGGCCAGGGGCTGTGGCTTTGCCTCACAGCGGACTTGGTGTGTTTTACCCTCTGGGCTTGGGTCCCCCTGGTGTTCCAGGGGTTGCAGAGGGTCTCGGGGTCCTGGCCAACTCTGACAGGGGTGGCTCTGGGCAGCCCACTTCCCGACACGCCTGTAGGTGCCGTGTGTGAGTTTGGGTCCACCGAGGCCCTGTCCCTGGAACTCTCGGGGGCCCCCCGGATGGCTTGGTGGGAGGAAGATGCCTTCCTCTCCCGTCTGGGAGCCTGGCATGCCCCAGCCCGGCCCCACAGCCCAGCCCCCAGCCAGCTGCTCTCCCAGTTGGAGCTCACAAAGGTGCCAGGGCAGCAAAATGACCCGAGCAATTGATTTTCGAGAGCAGCTTGGAGGGGACATGCGTTCTTCTCGCCCCGGAGAAGCTCTTCCCTGTGGCCAAGCATCTCAGCTCAGGGGAGTGCAAAGCTGGTAAAAATAGATCTCAGCCAGCGTGGCCGAAATGGGAGGAGGGGATGGAGCTCAGGCCCTCTCCTTCCGGAAAAGTCAGCGCCGGCTGGGGCCGTGCACTCTGCCTGGGGGAGGGGCAGCTGTTCCCCACTGTCTTCCCCCTCCCGAACCGCTGTGTGACAGATCCCAGGCTGGTGTCCTCACCCAGAGAAGGTGAGTGGGGAGAAGGGGCTCAGGATGGGAGGGAGGTTTATGTCGTCATTTAATAGAGGGATCGTGGTTGTCAGGCATCGTGACAGTCATCATGGTGGTAACAATAGCAGTTGTAGCCAACATTTATTGAGTGCCGGCTGTATGCTGGTTATTGCTACAGAAATCTGTTCATTTAATCTTCAGAGCAAAAGTCTAAGAATGATGGTGTCTCAGTCAGTTTGGGTTCCATTAAACAAAATGCTATAGGCTGAGGGGCTTGTAAACAACAGGAATGTGTTTCTCGCGGTTCTGGAAGCCTGAAGGTCGAGCCAGGGTGCCAGTACGGTCGGGTCTCAGTGAGTGAGGGCTCTCTTCTGGGTTCCAGACGGCCGCCCTCTTACCGTGTCCTCCTGTGAGGGCACACATCCATTTATGAGGGTCCCACCCTCACAACCCCATCACCTCCCAAAGACCTGTCTCCAGATACCGCCACATGGGGGTTAGGATGTCAGCAGATGAATTCGGGGGTTGGGGGCACAAGCTTTCAGTCCATTGCATGTTATTAGCTCCACTTCCCAGACGAGAAACAAACTGAGAGAGAGAAAGTCAGCTGCCCGAAGGCGCCCAGCTGGCCCTGAGCAACGCTGGCGCTCAGACTCAGGCCTGTCCGACAGTGAAGCCCATGTGCTCGGCCATGGGCGGTGTGGGGAGCAGACCTGCCTGTGAACCCAAACACTGGGCAAGAAGGTGACGAGCCAGGAACTTTAGGGACAAGGGCACAGTGATAGGCAGGGATCAGTGGCTCGGACAGGTGTTCTGTGCCCAAGAGATCAGCCTGGAAGACACAGCCCGGGGTTTGGGCCTGGCAGGTGCACCTCGGCCCCCAGGAGTGGGGAACTGGGGAGCCCTGGCAGGTGGTACACATTCTGGAGTCTGGCAGGAGGGCCACACAGGTGACCCAGCAAGCAGGTGGTCGCCCTGGGGGAAGTGACCATGAGAAGGAGACCCCAGCCTCACACTCGAGGCTTCCTCTGAAGCCTCTGGAAGCTTCTAGGCATTTAGAGCACTAGGACTTCCCAATCAGCCTCTCTGGGGAGGAGGGTTGGGAGTTTTGCACACGTTCCTCGGGAGACTTGGAGTCGGGAATCACTCCCTCTCTGACCTCAGTCCCCGGTCTCAACCCCGCTGTGGCTTTGCCTCCCCTCACCCCTTCTCTGGCCTCACCCACCTCTCTGGCCTCATCCTCTCCAGCCTCCTCGTCCTCATAGACTCTTTCCACAGTGCTCTCCTGACCTCTGGGCGTCTGGACATTCTGGCCCTTCTGCCCTGATGATCTCACTTGTGACGGTCTCTTTCCTACCCAGTTCGACATGAGGGCTCTTCCTCAGAGGCTCTGGAGCCCCCTTGAGATGGATTCCCACCCCCCACGTGTTCTGTTTGGGCTCCCTGCTGCTTGCTTTCACGGCTCTCCCAGTTTTTGTGATGTGCGGCCCCCACCCGCGCCATGGACCCCCCTCCCCTTGAGGCTGGGGACATGTCCATCGTGTCTGCCTGTGTAAGCAAATACCTACCACCCGGTTGGCACCTGATTGTACTGAGGGGTGGTATTGGGAAACTGCAGGGCTTCAGAAAAATCTCTTTGGAAACTTCCTGGGACATCTTCTTTAACACGGATTAAAACTCCGGTCATAGGAAATCAGGGAAATTCACAGCATCTCCTGGCTTTATGGTCTGGGTCTGAAAGAGATGATGGGGTGGGGCTAAGTTCTCCTTGGTGATTGCAAAGATCCAATAAGTAACTACAACAGCCCGTGACAAGGCTCCCCTTCCTCAAGGCTTTGCTTCAAATGTCACCTCCTCCAGGATGGCCTTCCTGATCACCACCTGCCTTAGCCAGTTGGGGAGATTCCCTCCTTCCACTGTACTTTTGCTTCCCCCCACCTTGGCGTGTCTTCTGTGGTGCACGTCACACACTGCCCAGACTATGCTATAGTGGTCTGTGCACGTCTTGGGTGTTATGGGTGCATGTCTGGATTCGCCAGGATACTTTTGATGGCAGAGGACAGGAACACAACTCAGACTTGCTTAACGCATGAGAATTCATTGAATTCTGTAACTAGGAAGAAGGACGTGGTGCCAGCAACCCAGCATCAGACAAGGCTGGATGGATCCACGCAGCCATGACGAGAGCCCCACCCCCCCTTTCTACATCCATCAAAAGACAGAAAACCTCCCTCCCCATCACTCCGACTCCTGGTTCTTCTCTCTGTATGGAGCCTGACTCCCTTCCACAGAAGAGTTCTCCTCTGGCAGGGGGAATGGGATCACATCAGCTCTGGGCTTTCCACGCCACCAGTCACCATCCACAGAGGACTTGCCTCTCTCCCATTGCCTCTATAGCAAATCCCATGGCAGCGTCTTGATTGGCCCTGCTTGGTCACATGCCCAGTCCTTCGACCAATCCCTGTGACCCCGAAGGGAATTGATGAAATTGTGCTCTCAGCCAGGGCACAGACCACGGTGATCAGGAAGGGAGTTGGGAAGGGAACTGATGAAATTTTGGTGACATGTCCACCCTCTCAGCCGGGGCACAGACCACGGTGATTGGCAACTTCACTAGAATCACATGCCTGGGAGAAGGGGAAGGAAAGGAACACGGGAGAGTGTTCTGGGCAGACACACATGACAGAAGTTTACTAACCTAGAATGGCTTCTATTTTTATTTTCATTTTTATTTTTGAGTTGGTGTCTCACTCTGTCATTTGGGCTGGAGTGTAGTGGCATGATCATAGCTCACCGCAGCCTCTACCTCCTGAACTCAGCCTCCCGAGGAACCAGGACTGCGGGTGTTTGCCACCACGCCCAGCTTATTTTTTTAATTTTTTGTAGAGACGGGGTCTTGCTATGTTGCCCAGGCTGATCTCGGATTCCTAGCCTCAAGTCATTCTCCTGCCTTGGCCTCCCAAAGTGCTGGGATTATAGGCATGAGTCACTGCATCCAGTGGCTTCTATTTTTAAAGTGTCTCTGTGTTAAACTTGGTGTAAGACCTTTTCCAGTTGCTATTTGTACTCCCTTTAATAGCCAGTCAAGGAGGGTATTATGCATCTTATTTTTAAAAGACGAGGAAACTAAGTTCAGAGAGGTTAAGTAACTTGCTCAAGCCACATATTAATAATTAGTAAGTGGCTAGACCAGGATTCAAACACAGGTGTGTTTATCCCCAAGGCCCAAGCTTGTCCCACTATACTATTATTCCTGGTAATAGAGATGTTCTATAGCTAAGAGTAAACTGATGGATAATCTCACATATTCTCACTTGGGGATTGTATCAGTCAGGATAGGCTTGGTGAAGATTCAGTAACAAGCAGCCCCAAATGTCACTGGCTTAAAAACAACAGCATTTTTCTTTCTTGTTTGGTTGACATGTCCATTATGGGTCAGCAGGAGAGCTGTTCTCATCATAGTGGCTCAGGGAGCTGGGCTGACAGAAGAACCATCATCTCAGAGGTTGCCAGTCACTCTTCCAGAAGGCAAAGGAGCTCTGGAGGGCCTAGAGTCTTCCACTCACACCTCATTGGCCAGAGGTAGTCATACAGCCTCATCAAACCACGGAGGGCCCGAAGAGGGCAAATCTACCATGGACCCAGAAAGAGGAAAACCAGCAAAATGCAGAAAACAGCACTAATACATTTAAAAAAATAATTCTGTGTTTCTTTGTGGTATGTAACAGAGTGATTTTTAAATGTAACAATTCTGTCTTAGATTAGTATAGTATTAAAGATTGTATTATAAAGTTTATTTTAATCACTCTTTAATTATATCCATGATGTGTAAAGATGCATTTGGGCATTTCCCCCCTTGAATAAGTGATAAATGCTATTTAAATTATTTTAATTATGCAAAAAAGGTGATTTGCTAACAGATCTTAATTTAATGTATTATGTTTCATCTGAGGACCAAATGTGGTTTAAAATGCAGGTTGTCGTTATAAAAAAAAGCACAAAAACCGCTTTTAGGACCTTGTATTTGAAGTTAATGAATTCATATTTCAAAGAATCAAACAGTTTTTAAAATGTGCAGGATTTTCTCCCATTGGGCCGCTGCAGTTAAAGGGTGTGTTTGAAACTGCTGTTGGTAAGCATGTCTTAAAAAGACATTGCAGGAATGAATCATCTTTATTCTTAATAAATAAAACAGCCAAATTGGTCATAATTGCTGCTGTGTTTTCCCTTTTTTAGCATTGGTTTATGGAGTACTGGAAAAATTTTCTGAATTATTCTATTTTTTATGTTCCTCATTAACTCGATATTGTATTTCCATCTCAGTGTTCCTTATGCTTCTCGTCTTAAACCAATGGTCCATACTGGGTGTAAATTAAACCAAGTATGACTAAACATAAAAAGAATTTAATGCCGCGTGATGGCGAAACCCACCAGGACGGGCAGCGGTGCGCGCCTGAGCGCGGAGCCGATGGGCTGGAAACGGAGTCACAGCCAGAGCGATCCAATCTCTGCGGCGTACCAGTGTGCCCTTCCGTCGTGCCTTCCCAGCTCGCACGCCCTTCCACTCACAAAAGCAACTCTTTTCTTGCTGATTTAGGAAAGAAATGGAATCCCACTGTCATCACCCGTAAGCGCGTGGGTCCTTATGGGACCCTCAGGAGCCCTCGGGGATCACAGCCCCAGTGTCCACCCGATGGCCGCAGCTTGGGGGCGCATCTGAGATCCGTCACCTGGCAGGTCACAGCCTCGTGGGAGACACTCAGTCGTCCACGCTCGCTGTTTGTAGATTTTGTCGGTATTACTTGATATTTGCAGGGGGCAAGGAAAAAAGAGGGGAGAATCTACTACTCCTTCTTGAGTCTGTTCTGCTCCCCAGCTTGTAAGGGAGTCCACGGCCCTGCCGGGGTCTGGATCGAGTCTGCATAGCCCAGGGACTCAGGTAGAAGAATGCAGGCAGGGCTGGAGGGAGAGGTCGACAGTCCCCAGGACCTGGTGTGTGAACCCACTGTGTGCTCTCCCCCACCCTGAGAGGAGCCGAGATAACGAAGATGGACCCAGTCAGAGGCAAAGCAGGGAAGTGAGCCTGGAGACATGACTTACCGAGGAAAGTTTAATTGGTTTAGCCTAAGAAGCCCATTACACTCTCTGGTGGACACGGGGACGCTATAAATATCCACAAGGTGACAACAGGGGAGAGAGGATGGGATCCATCTCGCTGGGTAGACTGTGAAGATTGAGGTTCGGAGGGGTATGGAGTCTGCTGGGGGCTGGAGCTGTTTCGAGGGCTGGGATGTTTTTTTCCAGCCAGAATCGTTTGTTCCAAGGAAAGCAGAAGCGGTCTCTGTCACAGAACACAGACCAACGACTGAGCTTCTCTATCTGATGCAAAGACCCCCTGCCCCACCCCTGCAGACACCATCCCCACCGGCGAACTCCTCAGGGCTTCCTTGAGACGCCTCTGGGTGGGGTCCTCTGACATCCCAGAGTGGCCATGTCCAAGCAGGAGCTGGAGAGGGGGCCGGAGGCAGGATGGGTTTGCTGGCTAGAAGGGGGCTTTTCGTGAATCCTGGTGGCTGTGATATCATTTCTTGCAGGCCTGGGGAAAACCGAGCTTATTACATCTCAAACTGTCACTCCCCGCCTGGCAGGAAGCGGGGGATCTTGTGTGCAGACGCATGCCAGGGGGGTCTTTATGGGTCGGGAGAGGAGGTCGGCATTCAGGGAGCATCTCAGAGAATGCAGGTGGAAGCATGTGGTGGGGAAGGAAGAGGGAGACACCCTTTGGACTTGGGGGTGCCCCAAGAAGGCAGGGTGATGAGTGAGACTGGCCCTGGAGTGTGGAGGGCCGAGCTCCAAGCCCAGCCCCCCGTAAATCTGCCATGTGATCTTGGGGGATCCGGCTCTCAGCCTCCTGACCCGAAACACAGGCTGGTTGAGAATGGGGGTGAAGGGAAGGCATCGGCAAGCAAACACGCAGATCAGACAGCCAGATGTGGGGCCACCTCCCTCACTACTGGCAGGGGGGTCTTGGGAAGCCCACTCCACTCTCCAGGCCTTGAAAATACGGACAGCAACTCCCTATGGTGTTGAGGACGCAATTACCCCAAGTAAGGAGTTTAGCAGCGTGCCCGGGGCATTGAGATGCCAGCGCTGGCTGTTTTCATTGCGTCATAAACAGGGTTCCAAGATTCTTTCCAGCTCTGTGCTGGGCTCAGATTTTTTGTAGAAAAAGGGGTGTGTCCCATGGGAGAGTGCAGGAAGGGACAGAGAAGAATCACGGCGACCCTTGGGGATACCGAGGCGACAGGACAGTCTGGGCGTCTGTTCATTCATTCGTTCACTCATTCAACACACCCTTCTGAGGCATCTGTCACCGCGGCCCGCGACTGGCAAGGGCTGGGCCACTGTGACTCACAGGCTCAGTCCTGGCCCTCGTGGAGCTTGTGACTGAGTGGGGCAGTGGGTGACTGGATGCCAGAGAGGTCAGTGCTTCGACAGGGGGTGGAAGGAGCCGGGGATGCAGCAGGGGCTCTTAACCCGGCCCGGGAGAGGTGATAGGAAGGTGAGGTGAGGCTCAGGTGGCCAGGTGATGGGCTCGTGGGAGCCAGTAAGGGAAGGGGTGGGAGGAGGCGGAGGAAGATGGCAGGGGGCGGGGGCAGGATGAGCCTTCTGGGAGGAACAGCACGTGCAAAGGCCCAGAGGCCAGGGGGAGACTCCGGTTTCTGGGGAGTGTGGCGAGATGCAGCGGAGAGATGGCGGATCCCACTGGGGGCTGTGAGTCTTACCCTGGAAGGGATGGGGAGGAGGCGGTTAGGCAGGGGAGTGACACGACCACATCGGTGTTTTCGGAAGACCCTCTGTGCTCTCTGAGACGGGGCTGGAGGGGCAAGGCTGTGGACGGGGGCTATTGGGTCGCCAGGCAAGAGGACAGAGAGAGCAGGGCAGAACTGAAAGGTGCCTCGGGTGGAACAAGCAAGCGTCGTGATGGAGGGGAGGCAGATGCGGCCCATGCTTCCAGCTGGGGCAGCCCTGGGTATCCCTAGAGACAGGGAATGGCGGGATGGGGGAGTTGGGCCAGGGATGCCGGCATTCCTTTTGTTTCCTGGATGAGTTGTGGACTCCTCTGGCTTCCAGCCCCTTTAGCCCTACAGGGGCAGGGGCGGGGCACACCCTCAGCGACGGAGGGAGGCTGGTCCCAGGACAGGAGCCCTGGACCGGAACTATATTATTTTCATGATCTAGCTCTATTTCCTACGTTTAAATATCTTCTAAAACGGAGGCACTAGCGTCGGTAATAATGTTGGCTTTGGAGTTAACGCCTCCATGGCCCTACATAATGGCAGCAAATTCATCTTTCTCATCTATTAAATGAAATATATCTCTCCAGCACCAGTTAGTCGGATGCCTTCATGTGTCTCTCTGTTGTAATATGTCTTTTGAAGGTCATGATGTTCTTGTAATCACCATCAGGACAATTTGAAATGCCAGTTTCTCTGTTTTTATGTTCAGTTTAGCTTTGCCGTGCTGTGTCCTTTAAAGGCTACATGTGATCACTGGCCAACCATCCCCATTCTGGGGCTATGGCAAGATTTTCATGGTGGAAAATCCTTAGTTTGTATACTTGTACAAGACCAGCCTGCATTTATGTGTATTTACCTGTTTACCATTGAATTTATCTTGTATTCTGCTAAAATCACATTGTTCCTTATTTTGCATTTATATAAGAATCCACGCCGGGCTTGGTGGCTCAGCCTGTAATCCCGCGCCTTTGGGAGGCAGAGGTGAGTGGATTGCCTGAGCCCGCAGGTTCGAGACCCACCTGGGCAGCGAGACCTCATCTCTACAATAAATCAAAAAATCAGCCGGGCGTGGTAGCGCGCCTGTAATTCTGGCTACTTGGAAGGCTGAGGCGGAAGGATCGCTGGAGCCCAGCGGGTCGAGGCTGCGGTGGCCGGAAGCGGCCACTGCACTCCAGTCTGGGCAACAGAGTGAGACTCCGACTCAAAAAAAAAAAAAAAAAGAATCCACCCTAAATTACATCTTTCTAAATAGATTAGAAAGCGCACACGTTGTCCTGAGATGGCAGAGTCAGGCTGTTTCCAGACCAGGAAACTGAGGCCCATGGAGGCATGTGGACTTACTTAAGTGTGCAGAGTCTAGATTCTCGGGATGGGCCTCTTGTTTCACTACTCAGGGTGGGAGAGGTGTCCCACAGGCTGGTTTAGGGAATCTTTTTGGGGATGATGTGTACGGCCTTCGGATTTGATTCGTATGATCTCTAAAACTGTACGCGGGGAAGCATGGGCAGTGGGTTCCCCAAGGGGTCCAGGAACCCCCGGTTGTAAGAGCCTAGACACGGTTGAAGAGGTCACCCTGGGCCAGCTGCTTCTGTTTGCAGAGTCTGGGGCCAGAGCAGGGAATGAGGAGAGAGCAGAGGGTCACTGGCATGGGGCTCGGGGGAGCCAGCGGCCATAACTGCCACCAGGCCATAGGAGCACCATCCAATGACCTGTGTCCAGCAAATACGTATTAGGTGTGCAGGGAAGGAGAGGCCCTGTTGGGGACGGGGACACAGTTCAGGACAGGGGAGTTGTCCTCACCCTTGTAGGCCTCACTGGCCTTCCCCACCCCCACTCTGTCCCATGCCTGAGGGGGCACCCAGCACCCCCTTTCCTTACCATGTGATCCGGGGAGTCGAATCCTAAGAGGACAAAGGTGGGGCACGTAGAGGTGCGTGTTCGTGTGCATGCATGAGCAAGTACACCCCAAAACTCAGGGTCTGAGGTCCCAGGTGAACCCTGAGGCTGCAGGGCGTTTCTGGAGAAGCCGTCCCCCTGGTGACGCCTTTGACAGGCTGGAGGCTGGGGTCCCAGCAATGGTTGGGTGGGTTGCAGGGGTGGGAGGGCAAGTTTCCTGGGAAATCAGGGAGGCTGTGGGTGCTGGCGAGAGGCCCCAGGGGACTTTTTTCCCATAAGGGTGAGACAAAGCCGGTCCCCGATCACACTGCAGCCTCAGCAAGTACACATGTACGAGGACAGGCCCCCACCGGGTGCTGGGGTAACACGGGACTGCCTTCTCGTGTGGGAACATCACCTCAACTTTGCTATGAACCTCCCAGTCTGCCAGGGAGGAAGTCGAGGCACAGAGAGGGCAGTGAAGTCGCTCAGGCTCACACAGCCAGGAAGTGTTCAGCTGGGACGCCCTCAGGTCTGTCTGCCGCAGTCTGGCCCACATCACGGCGCTTGTCCCCAGGGGTGGCGTTAACTTGGCTCCCCCCTCCTCCTGCTCTTTCCCGCCCAGCCCCCACCCACATCCACACTCCCGTCCAGCACAAGGCCCAGGGTCTGCGGAGGCAGAAGCCAACTCGCATGAGGCTTCCGCAGCGGCCCTAGCCAGCCCTCTCCTGCCCTCTTATGGCCGGAGCCAGCCAGAGCCAGGACTTCCCAGGGCCTCTGGGCCTGCGAGCCCCGTCCAGGAAAGCTGGGCTCCTCGGTGCTGACCCTGGCAATGGCCCGTCTGGGCCTGTCCTAGATGGGGGACAGAGGGCTTAAATCGCCCTGGGGGAGGGGAGCTGGGGTCCCCTGGGAGCGACCCTCGAGCCCCTTCCCACCAGGGAACAGACAGCTCTGGGATTGACTCTCCTGCTCAGAAATGCTCTCAGCTGCCTGAAGTCTCGGGAAGACTCGAGGGGTGTGGAGCCCTCCTGCTCTGGGTCTCTCCATCTCTCTCCTCCCGGTTCCCCGTCATGTTCTGCTCCTTTAATCCCTGGGACACGGCAGTCCCCAGACCTCAGCTCCAGCATCCCCCACCTGAATACTGGTGTCTACCTGGCACTCCCCAGGACAGTGGGCACCGCACCCTCTCAAGCCTTCCCTTGAGAGACGCTGGGAACACTGACAGACAGTTCTTTAATGCGGACGCAGCCCCAAGTCCTGGGGCTCACCCTAGAAGAGGGAAGAGACGGGCCCAGGTTTTGGGGGTGCCGGTCTGGAAAGCAGCAACGTTTCCCAGGAGGAAGTAGCAGCAGAGGGTGGCCAGGGCATGAGTGGGAACAGAGAACTGACTTTATTCAGGGCTGGGCATGGTGGCTCACGCCTGTAATCTCAGAGCTTTGGGAGGCCAAGGCAGGAGGATCACCTGAGGCCAGGAGTTTGAGACCAGCCTGGGCAATAGAGTGATACCCTGTCTGTACAAAAAAAATTTAAAAAGAGAAAGGACTTTATTCTGTGTGAGTAACCTCAGAGTCCACTGTGCCTGCCTGAGGGCCTCTGAAGAGCCTGCCTGGTCCCAACCTCTATCTCCAGGGCCCTGGTAGACCCCCGCCCTCGTCTCCTGAGGATGTCTGAGTCTCCCAGGCACATTAGGCCAGTCTGTGCCCTCCACTGCCCCTACATGTCCGGCTGAGGAGAGACCTGGCTGCAGGAGATGTTTCCCTTGGATCTGGGGGTCAGCCCTGGTCCTGTTTCGTGTGCAAAGACACTCAAGTCATGCCCATGGAAGGGGACTGCCAACCAGTCCCCAGCCAGGGACACAGGAACTCAGGGCACAAGAAGACCTTGGCCATCTGCCCACACCCTCGTTCCTCCATGACTTCACGGGCACGCGGGTTAGAGGCCAGACCCAGGCCACAGTCACCTTCACTCGTGTCCTCGCGCCGTAGGGAGAGCAGGGCTCATGGAGACCTCCGCCCCGACACCATCACTAGCTCTCACTCGATTGATTTTGTGTCTCCCACAGGGCGAGAAGCCTGGGAGGAGACATCAGCAGCCCAGGCACTGGGAGACTTGGCTTTGGAGCTCATCATCTGGGGGAATATGGGTTATTCAACCAGAAGACAAGCCAGTGAGGCCAGCGGGTCCCCAGGGGGGCTTCCAGGGGCCACGCTCAGTCATTTCCCCCAGGGCCATGGGATTGGGAGGAAGCTCTGTGTCCTTTGCTGTGGCCCCTGAAAGATGTCCTGAGTCAGGGACCATGGGAATTGTCATTCAAACAAGGGCACTTTTGAGTGCAGAAGGGAAATTTCTTAACAGATATAAGGGGACAGCGGTGGAAGGAAGCCAGGCAGACTAGCACATGTGAACGCCTGGTCCCGGATCTGAGAGCCCCGGGGGACACTGGCTCACAGGTGCAGAGTGTCAGCAAGGTCAGGGATGCCGAGACCAGACCTGTTCCTTCCCCTCCTGCTTCCAACGCGGCCCACGTGGCAGGACCCTTCAGAGAGACAAGCCCCCTCCCATGGTAGGGGGGGTTCCATGGGACCATCGGGTGCTCTGGGTGCGTCATGGACTTCTTCCAGGAAACAGTACCAGGGCAGCGGCTCTGGACAGTCGAACACTGTGTGGCTTATAAAATCCTTTCGTCACGCTCTCGTTTCCCCTTGAAGGCGTCCTCGGGAGGTGGCTATCACGATTCCCACTGTATAAGCAGGAAAACTGAGGCTCAAAGACATTAGCTTGTCCCAAATCACGGGGCTCCCCAGGGGCCGAGTAGGGCCTCAGGGGGCGTGGCCTCCATCCTGGGGCTGCCCAGCCCAGGTTCCCGGTGCTCAGAAGCAGAGCTGGGTAATGGGGTCATCAATTACTCGCTAAAACCTCAGGCTAAGTACCAGTCCTGCGGTGGTGACTAAGTGTAAATGCCCTCTCTCAAGTGGTGGCTTCTGTTCAGGGCCAGCTCCGCCCGAAAGCCACCTTGGGATCTGAGGACATGTGGACTTGGTTGCCTGGAGTCCGCAGTCCTGGGCATCCTGGTTTTTGAGAGGTTTGCATCCCCCCTTCCTTGCGAGGGCACCTCCCTGCCCCTCCAGGCTCACTCACTGCTGTAGCTTGTTCAGGCTTTGGAAGTGTAACCAGGAAAGGTGTGGACCCTGAGGAAGCACCTACTGTGTGCAGATTCCAGTGCCTACTGTGTGCAGACCCCATCACCTCCGTTCTCCCCTCGGTGTGAGCCTGGGAAGTAACAAAGCTCTTGCTTCAGATGAGACAGCCGAGGCTGTGACTGCCCGTCCCATGCTGGGGAAGGGGGAGCTGGGTCTCGAACTCCTGCTGTCGGACGGTTCTTCCCTCACCCTAGGGTGATGACCGCGAGTCCCGGGAGTGGCTCTCAGAAGCCAGCGACATCCTGGGCAAGAACCGAAGCCACGTTTAATTGAGGCAAAGGGAGAAAAAACTGTTCCAAGAAGCCAGGGACACTTGGGAGCATTCAAATCTGCTTCCAGAATTCCAAGGACAAAGACCTCGGAAAGCTGCTGACAAAGACCCGTTCAAAGGGCTTCGGAATTCAATTAACTCCAGCACACTTTCGTGACTGGCTGCTGCAAGCCAGGTGCTTTGCCAGGGACTCTGGGGAAGCAGAGATAAATCTGGCAGGTCCTTGCCTTTCTGGAACTCTCTGGATGGGGACTAGGGCATTTCCGGTCTCACCACGCTAAACAGCCCCACGCCCGGGGTGGGAGAACCCAGAGTCCTCTGGCAAGAGGCATCAGACACATTTGGGGAACTTTGAGTTCTGGAACCTTCTCTCTTAGCTCATCGACATGAGTATTTCTGAGACTTGAGAGGGAAGGACGCTGGTTTGACTGTCTTTAGTCTGGAGTTTCTCAAACTTATTTGACCATGTGCCTCCCCTTCCGATGTCCTTTTGTCCCTGGTGGAATATCCACTGACATCCTCGGAATATTCCGTGGAACACATTTCGGGACACAGTGACCGGGGAGCAGCTCTGTGGCCGGCCTGGGAGGCCCACGGACCCGTCCCCTTCTTTTAGAGTGAGCGCTCAGGTGCTACTGTTGGGGGAGGGCGATATCCCCCAGGCGTGGCTCTCTGGGGCCCGCTGACCCTTGGGTTTTAATTTGCTTCCTTAAGAGGGTGTCTTTCAAAACTGGAGGACTACTCGTGCTCTTCAGCCTTTAGCCGAAGGGGTCCCTTGAGTCACCACAAGGGTTTGGGGCCCAGGGATATGGTCACAGCTTCATAACATATGCAGAAGCATGGTCTCCAACAGGGGATAGACGCAGCCTGAATGTTAATAGGGAAAACTGCCTCCAGCTTGGGCCTGGTTGCAGGATCCGCTTTAATCTCAGCCGAGGTCGCCCTGCCCACTGGCCACACTCCAGGCATTTATTCGCAGAGGGACATGGGCAGGCAGCTGTTGACAGCAGCACCACATCCAAGTCCTAGCCCCATGACCGCGGCCTCTCCTCAGAGGGGACACGCAGGCAGGGCTGTTTACTCAGCAGTGCCAGTGCAAGGAAGTCACCAAGATCCCCGGGGCTGTGGCAAAGTTAAATGCCTTCGTGGGTGTGGTGACATTCTTCCTTGGTTGGGAAACAGCCTGGCACCGCGACTGAGGGGGTGCTCCCAGCGTCACGCGGGCCCGGCCCTGCCGCGGGCCCGGCCCTGCCTCGGGCCCGTCACAAAATCTATCTGAGCCTCGGTTCTTGCGTTAGACAAGGATACACTCATTCCTACCTGGGAATGTCCAGCACTTGAATTTAAAAGCCCTTGGGTTCTACCTTTAGGGCTGGATGTGAAGAGCGTCTATAGACCTGCAGAGAGTTGAATGTCACCAAGTGCTCACTATGTGCCAGGGTCTGTTCTAAACAAGGGACACGCATGGTCTCATTTAAGTCTCACAGCAATCCTACAAGGACACCATGAATCTCCCCACATTTGCAGATGAGGCAACTGCGTCACTTGCCCAAGGCTTCATGTGATGGAACTGGGATCTCTGCCCAAGTTGGTTTTTCTTCAAAGCTCTAGACCTCAGTTCCGCCATCTTTGCTAGAGAAGTATTCTCCCCTTGGGGGCTGGTGGGGAGAGAGGAGTTTGGGCATCCAGCTTCTAGGGTCTCCAGTTCTCTCCCTGGCCTTGCATGGTCAGGTGCTCCAGCTTGAAGTCACTATAAAGGCACTGCTCCCTCCAGCTGCTGTGCAGCCTCCAGGGGTCGCAGGATCAGTTACAAAGCCCCATGTGTCACTTCGTCCTCACACTAGCGACCAGGGAGGGACAACGAAATGCCTCCTTTCATAGTGGGAGAAATCGAGGCATGGAGAGAAATTGGGCCCAGTCACACAGCGAGCAAGCTTCTGAGCTGGGACCCAACCCCGATGGCGGCTCTCGGGCCGACAGTGCCCGTCCTACGAATGTGGGGGTTTCAGACCTACAGGAAGGTCCCAGGGAGGAAACACCACCATGGCCAGGCCTAGCGGGGGTGAGGTAGGCCTTTCGCGTATTTACGTCTTCTTAGTCCTCACTGTGAAGGCGGCTGTGACCGTGCTGTGTTACAGACGAGGAAGGGCAGGCTTGGGGTGTTTGGGGGACTGTTTGAGGCCCCCGGCTGGGAAGCAGGGCCCGTCTGCCAGGCTCCAAACCCGTTTTGTCTCCCCACGTCCGGTTGTGTTTCCCCCCTGGGACCTTCCTGTAGGTCTGAAACCCCCCCTACTTCTGTTCACCACGTTTTATTAAACACCTACTGTGTGTCAGGCATTACAGAGGGAGCTGGGATTAAGAGCAGTGGCTTGGCCGGACACGGTGGTTCAAGCCTATCATCCCAGCACCTTGGGAGGCAAGGGTATGGACTGAGCCTATGGGTTTGAGAACAGCCTGGGCAACTTGGTAAGACCTCATCTCTACCATAAATCAAAAAATTAGCTGGGCATGGTATTGTGCGCCTATAGTTCTGGCTGCTTGGAAGGCTGAGGTGGAAGGATCGCCAGAGTCCAGTAGGTTGACACTGGGGTGGCCGTGAGGATGCCACTGTACTCCAGCCTGGCCGATGGAGTGAGACTCTAACTCAAAAGAGAGAGAGAGAGAGAGACAGAAAGAGAGAGCGCAGAGGCTTTGGAGCTCACTGGGCTGAATTTGGACTCTAGCTCTATCTATCCTTGGGCAAGTCACTTGACCCCTGCATGTCAGAATCCTTGTCCCTGAAACGAGGACAGCGGCCACACCAGCTTGCTGCGCTGCTGTGAGGATTGGGTGAGGCTCTGTGTGTTAAATACTTAGAGCAGCGCGTGGGGTGTCATCAGAGCTGAATAGATGGTGGCTCTTCTTTGCGCTATTATTATCTCTGTCCTTGGGAGTCCGCAGCCCGGTGAGACTCAGACATGAAAAGAAACAGATCATTTCCTCATGACTCGGGCCAGGAAGTGCTGCCGAGGGATGACGAGCCCTGGTGTCAGAATTTCCTGTCTCCTTGCTCCCTGTGAAAAGGGCTGAGGTCACATTCTGTGCCTCATCCTGGAGCAGTCCAGGTTGGTGGGGGAAGGTCCCACTGCAAGCTCTCCCTCCGCTCCACCCTGTGCCGTGGGGGCTGGTGACCAGGATGGGGTCCACGCCATTTTCTGTTGGGCTTCTCCTTCTGAAAGGAGAGAAACCCTGTCGGGATGGGAAGGAGGGGCAGAGACGCCTTTACAATTCTGCCTGCAGACCAGAGACAATGAGACGGAAAATGCAAAGGAACACATGAATATAGAAAAGCCGGAAGTTTAGCTGCCTGGGTGGCAAGCGGCACACGACCCGATAATCCCCTGGCAGCTGGTCACATTTCAGAAGTGACAAGCAGAAAGGGATTCCTGGGGGAAGCTGGGACCCTCACTCCCTGGCCTAGTGGGAGTCCCCTGGGGGAGAGGACATGGGCAGCGGTCTAGGCTTGGCAGGGGGCTTTACCATCTAAAAGAATCAACTGGAGGGGACCTCTGTCCTCCATTGTCACCTGCCTCATTATACTCACATCTTAAGGACAATATTTGCCCAGGGGCAGAGGGTCTAGGTCTTCCAGGGGTCCCAGAAATTTTTCAGCTTTAATCAAACCTGCGATTGCCTTACTCTCTGATCTAACTGTAGAGAATAGACTATTTAAATTTTTTCCTTAGTATTGTCAACTTTGTACCCAGAAGGTAACCTCCAGGAATTACTTTTTTGTTTTTTTTTGAGTCGAGGTCTCACTCTGTTGCCCAGGCTACAGGGCAGTGGCACGATCACAGCTTACTGCAGCCTCAAATGACTAGTCTCAAGTGATTCTCAAACCTCAGCCTTTGGAGTAGCTGGGACTACAGGCGTTCACCACCATACCCAGCTAAATTTTTTATTTTTTATTTTTTTAGAGATGAGATCTCACTATGTTGCTTAGGCTGGACATGAATTCAAGCAATCCTCCCACCTTGACTTCCCAAAGTTCTGAGATTATAGGTGTGAGCCACCATAAGCTACCTTAAAAAAAAAAAAAAAAATATATATATATATATATATTCATCACATTGGAGCAAATCACAGCCTGCAGGGAAAATCTCCTTCACCCTTAGGAGATCAAGGGTGCTGAGATGAGATGAGACTGAAACGAAGTGGGACTCAGGGTTGCCCACCAGTGGGACCTTCCCTGGGGTGGCCACTGCAAGGGTCCAGGCATGATCTAGGCCCTAGCATGATGTTAAGCCGAGACTTAACTGCTGGGCCAGAGTCAGACAGAGAGGGATATATGGATGAGCTGGTGTCATCCCAGGTGGTGGGATTTCCCATGAGGGGTGATCTTGCCTTGGTGGGTGTAAGGGTGGCCTCCAAAAAGATGTGTCCATGCCTCGACCCCCAGAACCGATGTGTGACCTTATTTGGGAAAGTGACTTTGCAGATGGGATCAAATGAAGGATCTCGAGATGAGATCATCCTGGGCCCCCTGGATGGGCTCCAAGAAGGATCGTATGAAGACAGAGGCAGAGCTTGGTGGCATCCAGCCACGGCCAGCGAATGCCCGGAGCCCTCAGGAAGCGGGAGAGATGGGGGAGGATCCTTTCTAGGGCCTTCGGAGGGACTGCAGCCCGGTTGACACATTGATTTCTGCCCGGTGATACCGATGTGGTCGCCATGGCTGTGAGAGGACACCTTCTGTTGTTTTAAGTATGTGTCCCTAGTTACGGCAGCTCTAGGAAACAGCCCAGGGGGCAGAGGACTAAGCGCTGAAAATGTCCACTGGACCCGTGAAGACTGTGGGTTGCAAACAGGTGGGACTTTTCGGGGCGAGGGGCCTGGGACCGGCTGTGTGGGAACGAGGGGAGAGAGGGCCAGGGCCTCTCTTTCACTCTCGGGCAGTACGCTCAGGCCAGGCCAAGACTGTCTGGGTGACCTGGGCGAGCACTGTTCTGGGGGCGTGGGTGGTCAGTGGGTGTCTCTCCCTTCGACTCTTCCCTCTCCATCCTTCTGATTATGACCACTGGCTCGTCATGGTCACAAGGAAGAGATTTGCCCAGGCGACCTGGGGCTACGGGAGAACGGGAGGTCATAGGAATGGCATCTCAGCAGCAATCATGTGACTCTGGCTATAGTACTGCCACCTGACGCCTGCAGGACTGTGCTGGTGGCCCTGGGGAAGCTGCCTGCGTCCCTGGGGTGCTTCTGCCCCAAGAGCCCAGCATCTGGGCCGCTAGAAGGTCTTTCTGGACTCTCAGGGACCGGATTCCAACTCATGACGGCTCAGCCTTCACCCCGGTTCCTGTGTTGGGGGAGCACGTTGCCCCTTGCCTGCTGGGCAGTGCTAGGAGTTTACAGCTCCAACGGCCACGTAGCAAGCAGCACCGAAGACAGACCTCACACACAGCCAGGCTCAGCTTGGCCACGTGTCCGTTTTTCCTGGGACACGTGTGTTTGTGGTTGTGATATTATATTGCACACGTTAATACAGCCATATTTTCTGCTAGTAAAATTCTTCCTGGCTCATATAATGGGATGAAACATATCGGTATTTCATGGTGTTCCACAAAAAGCCCCGTAACTTCCAGGTGCTTAGCCACACGGGCAAGTGTGAGAACCACTGATCTATAATAAAGGGTAGAGTCATTGAACACAGGAGCAAGCAGGAAGTTTGAAAGGAGCCATTTGTCACTAATCCATCGGCATTCTGGGAGGTGGTAACTGCCCACGTGTACAAGCAAGCTGATGAATGGATGTTCTTTCATTTTCTCAGAGTGTCCGATTACACTTCACGTCTGCAGAATTGATAGGAAACACGCCTGAAGAGCTCTGTGGCCTTTGTTGCCAGCCAGAACATCTGCCTGGGGACGTCACGAGGCAAACACACCCTCGTGGCTTCATGGGCACGCTTTGATCCGTCTGTCCCTGACTGTCCATGCAAATGGATGCTGGGCGTGTAAAAGCCACATCACAGATGTTGGCACAGGCCCCAGAGTTCATAAGGTCCACCTCCCAACCAGCTATCATCGGACGCACCCTCAGGAGAAGGGAATATCCTGGAATCAAGGTTATTGTCTCCCTGACCCGAATTGCATCCTTCTGAGTTGTCAAATGAAACCTCTTGAAGAGTCCTAGAGTCCCTGCAAACTCTTCTCTGTGACTACTCGCTTGCAGGAAGACATTCTTGAAAGGCCAGGAGGCTTGGCCGTTGGTTCTGCCTCTGAACCCAGTAACGGCCTATCCCCAGCTGGAGTGTGGGGTGTTTCTTGGTTGGTCACTGGGCATCCCCAAATCAGAGACAGTGCAGAGGAGTTTGCTGAGGACCAAGGAGGAGGGAGGGTGGTGATTTGGGATAAGAAGACAGACATAAAAAGAAGTAATAATAATAACAATAAGAAATAATGTGGCAAGAGCAAAAGATGAGAATGAGGAAAAAAACAGGCAAGAAAAGGCAAGTTAGCAAGGAATACACTTTGCACTTGGAATGGGTGACCTCAGAGCAAATGAAAAGAAATGCTCCTTTGTGAAGTAGAATACATCGCAAGAAAGCACACACAGAAAACTCAACCAGAGGAAACACAAGAGTTGGCAAAATCTCTCTCTGATGGACCCACAACTGGCTTTTAAAGAAAATTATGAGTTTCGGGGTGTGCTGTTCATCCAGTGACAACGTATTCAGTGCCTACCGTGTGTTAGGACTGGGCTGGGCCCTGTGGAAACAGCTGTTCAGAAGACAGACGCTATTTGCCCTTGACGGATGAACTCTGGTGAGGAATGCAGCAAGAAGGTGGTAAAGACCACATCAGGTGCTGAGGCCCGCCTTAGAGGGGCAGTTCCCCGGGCCCCGGGGAGCAGGGAGGAGGGTGGCCCTCCCCGTGGTCCCTGCTAGAGAAGGAACCCTGGGTACTAAGCCCTGGGTGGCGTGTCTCACCCTAGGACACACTATGGCCTCCCCGGAGAGCAGCTACCGGGAGCACAGATTGTTCTGAAAGCGTTTTAATGACTGGGTCCATTCATAATGCAGCTGCCACAGCCCCGAACTCAGACAACGGGCAACGCGCTGGAGTCTGCGCCATAAATATTTGATCTCCTGAAACAGCGTTACCGTAAATATCATTTGCTGCCCTGAAAAGCTTTGGGCTTGTAGTTTTAACGCCTCCATTAGGAGCCTATGAATAGGGCTGCAGGAGTGTGCCCGCTGGGGACAGGGCCTTACCGGCAGGCCCAGTGCTAGGCCCCCGGCGTGGAGGTAAACAGGCCCGGTGGTGCCGGTCTTTGGCGAGGGAGGCAAGTGCTGAGAGTGAACAGTGTTGCAGGTGTAGATGAGTGAGCCATGTGGGGTTCCGGGGGTGGGGGCAGGCTGCCCTTTAGAGGGGTGATCAGCCATCAGGGAGGAGGGGGCCCTGGGGCTGGCCCAGCTTTGCATTCACTGGGCGGCCTCAGGCTGGGTGCAAAGTCAACTTGTTGGCCACATATAGACAATACCGGGATTCTTTCTTTCTTTTTGAGTTGGAGCCTCACTCCATCGCCCAGGCTGGAGGGCAGTGGCACGCTCACGGCCACCCCAGCGTCCACCTGCTGACTCCAGCGATCCTTCCACCTCAGCCTTCCAAGTAGTCAGAACTACAGGCACGCACTGCCACACGCAGCTCATTTTTGATTGATTGCAGAGACGAGGTCTTACCAAGTTGCCCAGGAAGGTCTCGAACCCGCGGGCTCAGGCAATCCACTTGCCTCAGCCTCCTAAAGTGCTGGGATGACAGGCTGAGCCACTGAGCCTACCCGGGGTTGTAGGGAGAACACGTGGGCTTGGCAAGAGGCCAGGCACAGGCAAGTGAACTCAGAGCAGGGCCCAGGTGAGTGGACTCGGTGCAGGGACCGGAACACGTCAGTGGACTTACAGGCGAGCGGACTCAGCTCAGGGCCTGGAACACGTGAGTGGACTCAGCGTGGGGCCTGGCACATGTCAGTGGACGGACACGCGAGTGGACTCAGTGCTCAGAAGAGCCCCCGTCAGCACCCTCAGCATCCCCCTGATGTCCTGCTGAGGCTGCTGTCACCCGCCCTTCAGGTTACGGTCCAGGCCACGAGGCCCCGCCGGGCTGAGCCCTGCCTCTCCTCCACCGGTCCCTGCCTCCGAGACAGGCCTGGCCCACAGTCAGCGTGCAGCTGCCGGTCGGTCGTGGTCCCTCGCTCCTCCTCGTCCCTGGCTGCTGTCTCGGGAACCCTCGATGCCCCCTTCCACCTGGCTGGCTCCTTGGGGTCTCTTGCGCTTTAGCTGCTGGTGCCTCTTCCGGCAGCCTCCCTGGCCCTCAGACACCCTGCGACCTAGGTCCCTCCCCGGCTCCAAGGATCCAGACCCTCCCGTGGGAGCTTGACGGCCCCTCCTTCACCATGAGCGTCCTGCCATCGGGGTTGGTGCCTCACTTATTTTCGACCTCCAGGGCCCAGCAGAGTGCTTGGTGCATGGTGCTCAGTGATTGTCGAGTGAGTGGCGGACTTCACAGAGATCCTCAGTCTCCAAAGGACTTTTGTACCTGAGTTGCCATTTATTCCACTGAAGTCCCTGGGGACACTGTGGGGCTTCTCAGAGGCTCAGGGCAGTCACGTGCTGTGTCCAGAGCTATTGGACAAGTTAGGAGCGTGACTTCAGCTAAGGGGTGTCCATACCCCGGGACCATGGCAGCTCAGATGACCGTAGACCAGCGGCCCCCAACCTTTTTGGCATTGGGGACCAGTTTCGTGGAAGACAATTTTTCCACAGGTGGGGGCGGGGGGATGGTTTCAGGAGGTTCAAGTGCATTGTGTTTATTGTGCACATGATTTCTGTGATTATTACATTGCAATATATCATGACATAATTATACAACTCACCATCATGCAGAATCCGTGGGAGCCCTGAGCTTGCTTTCCTGCAAACAGAGGGTCCCATCTGGGGGTGATGGGAGACAGTGACACCCGAAGTGTGTTGCTTAAGTCCTGTCTACTCCGTCATCTCGTGTTGGTTGTTGTCCCTGTAGAAAACCTTGCTTCACACAAGGGTAGGATGTTGGAAATGGAAGCAGGCTTTTCAGTGCTGATCTGACAGGAGCTGCAGCTCAGGCGGTAATGCAGGCAATGGGGAGTGACTGTAAATTCAGACGAAACTTCCCTGGCTTGCCAGCCACTCACCTCCTGCTGTGCTGGTTGCTGTATCAGTGGGTGGGCTGGGGATTGGGGATCCCGGCCTTAGAGTATCCCAGGTCTGGGTTGTCGAGTTGACTCAGGTTTCTTTTGCTGACGCTGGCTGATCTAAGGGCTGAGAGCTCCTACAGACACACCACTCCTAGGTCTCATGTGAGTCCTGGGCAAGGGGGTGGGTGGGAGCAGGGGGTTTTTCCTGGAGCTGGGCGCATCAGAGACCCCAGGGTCAGTGGATCCCATCACAGGGCCCTTGAGCTTTCTAGGGCATTCTCTCCCGAGTGCTTACAGACCCCTCTACAGAGGAGGAAACTGAGGCACCGAGGCATTGGGTCACCTGCTCAAGGTCACACGGCTTTTCGGTGGCAGAACCTGGCAAGGATCTCAAGTTTTTAACCACTGCTCATTTCCCTGGGTCTTTGACACAGAGATCACGCCAGGGTCTAAAACAAATCTAGCCCCCAGGATGGCAGGCGAGGATGATTTAAAGAGCCCACCAGTGCTTAGTCTTCCTGCCTGGCTCCCTCATTTTAGAAAATGTTGAGATTTAAGAGCTCATAAAACTGAACTATAATGGTGCCCTGCCAGAGCTCTGCACAGGGCTCTCTCTCCTGCCCAGCCCAGCGGTCTCAGGCTTGTCCCCAGGCACCCCAGGACAGCTCTGAGGTCAATGACAGCTGCCTGGCTCCTCGGGGTCTCATCAGGCCGTCTGTGCCCTTCCTGGGGCTGAGTGACGTGCGAGCAGCCATGTGCACGGCGGTTGGCTGGCTCGTAAATTGTTTGAGATTCTGGCAGCAGCGACAGCCGTGCTGGGGGACAGGGTCCGGCTTGTCGCAAAGGCAAGCAAGCCCTGGTGAACATCTGCATGGGAACCCCCTCCTGTGACTACAGCAAGGCACAGTTGGTGGATGCCTGTGGAAGCAGCTTGCTGGGCACGTGGCCCTCCTAACACATTTCCGTGGTGTTTTTCTTCTGATAGGAACCCCCTTTGAAAGTCCAGCACTCAGCGGACACGGTGGCATACACCTATAATCCCAGTGTTTAGGGAGGCTGGGGTGGGAGGATCGCTTGAGGCCAGGAGTTCAAG
Source organism: Carlito syrichta (assembly GCF_000164805.1). Taxonomy (NCBI): domain Eukaryota; kingdom Metazoa; phylum Chordata; class Mammalia; order Primates; family Tarsiidae; genus Carlito; species Carlito syrichta. The sequence goes on from NW_007260317.1 coordinate 57,865, forward strand.
CAAGACCAGCTTGGGCAACAAGTGAGACTCCATTTCTACCAAAAGTTAGCCAGGCATGATGGCGTGTGCCTGTAGTCTCAGCTATTCAGAAGACAGCCCAGGAGTTCGAGGCTGCAGTGAGCTGTGATCAGACCATGGCACTCTAGCCTGGGCAACAGAGAAACACCCCATCTCAAAAACAGCATGAGTTTCAAGTCAGTGGCAAATTAAAACATATAAATAGCAACAGCAACAAAAAGACAAAGTCTAGGGCTCATGTCACCAACATTGAAGTCCTCCAACAGCTGGCATGGCCCTGACTTGTGGCAGGCACCCACTCAGTGTGTCCTGGATAGAGGAATGGATGAATGGAAGACAGAGGGCGGGAGGGAGGGAAGGACGGGCAGATGGATTGTTGTTTGTTTGTTTGTTTGTTTTGAGTCGGAGTCTCACTCTGTCGCCCAGACTGGAGTGCAGTGGCGGCTCCCGGCCACCGCAGCCTCGACCTGCTGGGCTCCGGCGATCCTTCCGCCTCAGCCTTCGGAGTAGCCGGAACTACAGGCGTGCGCTCCCACGCCTGGCTGATTTTTGATTTATTGTAGAGATGAGGTCTCGCTGCCTAGGCGGGTCTTGAACCCACGGGCTCAGTCAATCCACTGACCTCAGCGCGGGATGACAGGCTGAGCCACCGAGCCCGGCTAGATGGATTGTTTTAATGACCCCCTTCCTTCGTGTCTCCCTGCATCCACACCTGTATGATGTAACCATTCAGTTCTTTGCATGAAGAGACGGAAGGAGTTTTCACTCCCTTTAAATCTAAGTTGCGCTGTGTCTTGCCTGGGCCGGTAGACTGCACCGAAAGTGACAGCCTACTGGCTCCAAGCCAAGGCCTCGACACCCCTTGCGCTCACCTGCTTTTTCTCGTGGGATCCTGCCAAGCTGCTGAGTGAGTGAGCACAAGCTGGCTGAGTGGATGACGAGAGGCATATGGCTCTCACCCCCCACCCAGCCTACAGCCGCCAGCCACCAGGCCTATGTGAGGGGTTCCTGGCTAACCCCCATTTGAGCGGCAGACACACAGATAAGCCCAGTGGGGGTGAGTCACGCCTGGGTCAGACCTGCCGTGCCAAACTCTTCTCTTGAGGGATGTTGCATGCCTGTTTCTCTTAGCAATGAGGCAGTGGGTTGTGTAGTGAGAAAAATACAGTGCAGAAAACTTGGGAGACCATGCTGGGTCCAGCACCGCCTTGGTGTCTCGTCTCTTCCTTGTCCCTTTTAACCTATGCCCGCCTCTCCTGCCACGCCCTAGCCACAGCTTTCTACCCCACCCATGGACTTTCTTCTTCTAAGTCCACATCTGAGATGTCTGCCAGGCACAGTGGCTCACACCTATAATCCCAGCCACTTTGGGAGGCTGAGACGGTAAGCCTGCTTGAGCCCAGGTGTTCAAGACCAGCTTGGGCAACGTAGTGAGGCCCTGTCTCTTCAAAAAATAGAAAAATTAGCAAAGTTTGGTGGTTTGCGCCTATAGTCCCAGCTACTTGGGAGGCTAAGACAGGAGGCTAGCTTGGACCCAGGAGTTCGAGGCCAAGGTGAGCTATGAGGGTGCCTATCGGCTCTAACCTGGGCCACAGAGTAAAACCCTGTCTCAAACAAAAACAAAAACAGGCCGGGCTCAGTGGCTCAGTCGGTAATTCCAGCACTTTGGGAGGCCGAAGTGAGGGGATTACCTGAGCCCGTGGGTTCGAGACCAGTCCGGGCAACTTGGCGAGCTCTTGCCTCTACAATACATAAAAAAAATTTAGCTGGGCATGGTAGTGTGCACCTGTAGTTCCAGCTACTTGGAAGGCTGAGATGGAAGGATCACCAGAGCCCAACAGGTCGAGGCTGTGGTGACCGTGAGTGTGCCACTGCACTCCAGCCTGGGCGACAGAGTGAGACTCCAACCCAAAACAAAAACAAACAAACAAAAATGTCGTGTAAACGCCTTCGATTCAATTCTGCCAACATCTGTGAATCACCTGCTGTGTACAAGACATCATACCAGGTGCATGAGGATAAGAACAGGAGCGTGCGGCTCGGGCTTCACCCCTCAGTCGCTGTAATAGCAGCAATAACAATAACCAGGACCTGCACAACACCTGGCAGTATTTAAAGAGCTTTCACACATATTATGTATTTGGGTTTGTGATTTAGGGGGAGACAGAGCAGATGCAGAATCAGCCATGACGGAGTCCCTCCTGTATACCCAGCACCACGATGGAGGGGATGAAAGAGAAGTAGAGGTGACAGGCCAATGACCCAATTTGAGCGCCCGACATGCCGGAGTGGTGTGTCCGCCCCCTCTTAACCTGGGCCCCTGTTTGTAGAGGAAATTGAGATGCTAAACCCAAGACTACCGGGAATGGATGTTGAGTTCCACCTTGAGGGTCAGAAAATCCGTTTGGCAAGTGCACTTAGGGAGCCAGCCCTCAGCATCGGTCCGCGTGGAAAACTCTGGGAGATGTTTCAGTTGTCAAAGCTCCAGAAAGGCCCATCAGTTTCCGATGACCGAGTGAACACTGAGGTGTCGTTTCCAGGGAGGCAGAGCCCAGCTCAGACCACACGGAGGTGGAGGCCAGAGGATATCCCAGGCCTGGCCCTGCATCCTAAGGAGCCAGTTGATAAATCAGGGTGTGGTCAGAGAGAATGGCCGGATGGAGAAGCGATCAGAAACTGGGTCTGGAAAGTTCAGGGGGGTTGGGGTATTTAGCCTGGAGAAGGGAGGGCTCAGGAGAGAGGGAACGGTAGGTTCAGTATTTGAAAAACCTGCTACGTTTGGGAAGGCTGACTTCCCCACTGCTGGCCAAGAGAAATAATGAATAGGGTGAGGGTGGAGGAATTGCAAAGGGACAGCTTTCAGTCCAGCTTGAGAAATAGCTCTTTTTTTTTTTTTGAGTTGGAGTCTCACTCTGTCGCCCAGGCTGGAGTGCAGTGGCACGCTCCCGCCCACCCCAGCCTCGACCTACTGTGCTCTAGCGATCCTTCTGCTTCAGTCTTCCAAATAGCCAGAACTACAGGTGCACAGTACTACACCCGGCTAATTTTTTTGATTTATTGCAGAGATGAGGTCTTGCCAAGTTGTCCGGGCAGGTCTTGAACCTGCGGGCTTAGGCAATCCACTCTCCTCAGCCTCCCAAAGTGCTGGGATTGCAGGCTGAGCCACCGAGCCCGGCTGAGAAATAGCTTTCAAGTCTCTTGAGCCACTGGCCAGCACGGAGGACTCTCCTCTGAGGAGACCTTCAGTGTCTATTGATTAAGCAAAGGTCATTGGGCTTGGTGGGAGCTGTGTTCTGTGTCTTCTAAGGTCCCTACCCCCTCCAAATTACTGTGATGAGCTCTGCAAAAGTGGCTTCTGAGCCCCCAGGGTCCTGCCACACATCCTTTGGTAAAGACAGCTAAGAGGGAGGTTTATTGGAAGATGCCCCCACCGGCATGTGACTCCAGTGGCTGCTGAGAACATCTGAGAAGTGGCTTACGAAATCCCACAATTAAGGCCACGAACTCATCCTAGGAAAAGCACTGCATATCCCACTGCTGAATATCATCACGGTCACCTCCGAAGGCTTCCCCTTGGAAAGCTATGCACCGACACCTAGTCCACCTGTCCAAGCAATTTTTGGAATGCTTTTTCTGGAATGGCCGTCAGAGCTGTCCTTGTATGACCCTTGATGTCCTGAATGTCATCAAATATCTTCCTTTCAATATCTCCTTTAACTTTGGGTAGAGAAAAGTGTCATTGGGGGCCAGGACAGGTGATAGGGTGGGAGTGCCAATAAAGTTATTTGCATAGTGCTGCCAATGTAAACACATGGTGGCAAGTTTGCAAATTTAATTGTGGGACCTCAACAAATAACAGTGATGGCTTTGATGGCTATTCCAGGAAAAAGGCTAAAAAACTGCTTGGACAAGTGGCCTAGGCTCTGGTGTCGGTGCATAGCTTCTCAACGGGAGGACTTCGGAGGTGACCGTAGTGATATTCAGCAATGAGGTATGGAGCACTTTTTCCTAGGATGGTTCGCGAACCCCATTATGGGACCTCGTTGGCTGGGAAAACATGCATCAGCCTTTCTGTAGGAATCTCTGGAAAGTTCTCTCCTCCGTGAAGTTTCCCACGTACACGTCATTAAAACATGACTGACGATTCTGTAACCATATGGCGTCTGTATCAATGTACTTGATGTTGGTATGTATGGTATAATTCAGTACATATCCAGGTGATGTGTCCTGCACACTTCTGTTCTGAAGAGGAGGCAGAGAAGCCTGGCTGGGCCTCCCTTTTTGTCATGAGTGTCTCGTTTCTCTTGATGAAAAGGTGCAAGGATCAGAAAGCCACTGTGTTCATCAGACAGAGCACCGAAGAAGGCAGACAAGAGAGGGACTAACAGGAACGCCAAGCCAAAGGGGCGGCCAGAATGACAGTGTCACAGCCGGGAGACACAGCCTCTGGGTGCGGGGATGAGGTGGGTGTGGTGTCCACTGGTTTCTGGCACAAAGCTTTGGGGTGATGGCGTTGCTGACGGCGATATCTACTAAGCACTTAGAATTTGCCAAGAATATGCTTTATAGGTGTTATCTCATTTAAACCTCAAACGATCCAATGTGATAAATGCTCTTGTTGTCTCTCCTTTACAAAAGAGCAATGAAAACCCAGAGAGCTTAAGCAACTTAGCCAAGGTCGCACAGCCAGGAAGGAGCAGAAGTTGCGTTTAAACCTAGATTGTCTGACGCACGCCTGCACTTTTAGCCTTTTCCCAGGGACATCTCATCTGTCTCTGAAGGGCTGGTGGAGGGCTGTCTGTCTGTCTTTCAGTCATCCGAAGTCCCTAGGGCGTGACGGGACAACGTCAAGAAGCATTTCGAGAGTGCGAGCGATCCCACCACCTCGATATATCGATCCCTGCTCTGGAATGAGACAGGAGAGAAAGATGAGTTCTGCCTGGTGGCATAAATGAGCTCTGTGCCCTTGGGGCTCCGTCCGCCCGCCGGCTCCTTGCCATTCAGGGGGCAGCCCGGCCCGCTCAAGGCCGTTGCTTGGAGGATTCACGGCCGGCACGTGGCTGGGCCGGGACAGCGGCTGCCCTGCCAAGCCGGACAAACGGCAGAACAGAGCAGAGGGCGACGCACTTCACCAGGAATCTTAGCAACCGGCGAGGGCGGCAAACCAGAAAATCACCCAGGGAACGCGGTGGAGCGTGGGCTCAAGGAATGGCAGGATTTGTGAGCCAATTTACACCCATCAGAGGAGGGGTGAGAGAGGTCCAGGGCCTCCGAAGGCCACGGGGCTGTCAACCGGCGGACTTGAGGAAGGGCGGCTGGGACACACGGGCCCTACAGAGTGGGGAGGGGGCCTCTGGGGACGTGCCTGGAGGATCTCGGCCTCGCTCTGGGAGAGGGATCTCGGCGTGTCACCCCATGCGCAGGGACAAATGTCAGGTGAGGGGACGGTATGACCGAGTGCCTCTCCCCCTTGCTCCCGGGAATCGGTGAGGGATGGATGGAGTGTTCTTGACCAGACGCGGAGCCCACTTTTGGCTCCATCCCAGAGAGCATGTCTCTTAGGAAGGGAGCCCCACTTTTCAGGGGGTGGGCAGAGACTTGTGAGGACGTGGCAGACGGGTGAGAGGGACCCTCTCCTCGGGGTGCATTGGCACACATCTGCCCAGACCTCTGGGAGGGGCACGGGAGCCTCACCCATGACCTGTGAGGGGGAGGGCGCAGGAGGGGTCGGAGGGCAGGTTTTCTTTTCTTTTCTTTTCTTTTTTTTTTGAGTTGGAGTCTCACTCTGTCGCCCGAACTGGAGTGCAGCAGCCGTTCCCGGCCACCGCGGCCCCAACCTGCTGGGCTCCGGCGATCCTTCCGCCTCAGTCTTCCAAGTAGCTGGAATTACAGGAGTGCACTACCACACCTGGCTAATTTTTGATTTATTGTAGAGATGAGGTCTCGCCAAGTTGCCTAGGCAGGTCTCGAACTGGCTGGCTCAGGCAATCCACTCACCTCGGCCTCCCAAAACGCTGGGCTTACAGGCTGAGCCACCGAGCTCAAAGGTCAGGTTTTCGAGATGGAAACACATCTGCCTCGGTAAGCAGAAGCTGCCCAAGGGCATGTAAGGACTGGGTCGCACCCTCTCAGCTTCACGGGGGTCCCAGACAGCGTCTGGCCCCACCGGAGTCTGGAGTGTTTAGGTCTCAGATGAGTGAACCAACCCACTAATGGCGACAAATGTGCCAGGTGCAGAATTAGAATTAAAGATGTAATCTCAATACACCTGGAGGGACTCAAATTGCTCTCCAAAAAAGATACCCGCACCTGCATGTTTATTGCAGCACTACTCACAATAGCAAACACTTGGCACCAACCATGTTGCCCATAGAAACTGGACTGGATAAAAAAATGTGGTACATATATTCGATGGAATATTACTCAGTCATCAAGAAGGAAAAGCATATGGACTTTGTAGCAACTAGGATGAATTTAGAGTCGATCATACTCAGTGATCTATCACAGAAATGAAGAACAGAGTACCACATGTTCTCACTCATAACATTTACCATAATACTTTAAGAAAGGGATTGGCAGTAGCGGGATACTGCCAGGGTGGAGGTGGGAACACAACATCGGTGGGGGTGTCTGACCTCAAACCAGGAAAAGTGGGGACCAAAGGGAGGCCTAAACTTCGCCTCTACAATGTCTACTTGTATCCCTAATCCTGCATTGTACCCCACATCTTTATATATATATATACACACCATGTAACAATTGTCATGAGACATTAACGTGCTGCCTGGCAGTATATTTTATTTTATTTTTTTGAGTTGGAGTCTCACTCCGTCGCCCAGACTTGAGTGCAGTGGCCGCTCCCGGCCACCGCAGCCTCGATCCGCTGGGCTCTGGCGATCCTTCCACCTCAGCCTTCCGAGTAGCCGGAATTACAGGCATGCGCTACCATGCCCGGCTGATTTTTTTATTTATTGTAGAGATGAGGTCTCGCTGCCCAGGCGAGTCTCGAACCCACGGGCTCATGCGATCCACTCACCTCAGCCTCCCAAAGGCGCGGGATGACAGGCTGAGCCACCGAGCCTGGCTTGGCAGTACAACTCTTGCCGGGACTCCCGGGAAGCGGCAGTGAGACTCTGTGTTGCAGGGAAATGGGCCTCAGCCTCCCCATCTGTAAAATGGGGCGAGGGGTTGAGCCTTGAGTTCTCCAGGCTTCATCCAGCTGCCTGGCTGTGGTTTTGTGGTTTTCCGCAGTCCTAGGGGACTCGGGTTTTGCCTGGAGGAGCAGTGCGATGCCAGTTTCCCGCCAGCCCCACGGAGCTCCCCTGGAAGCTTCTGGAAAGCCTCCTGATGATCCTCTCGCTCCCTTCTCTGAGCTCTCCAGCTCCACTGGCCACAGAAGGGCTCCCAAGGCTTCACTGCCCCCCCAGCAGGACACAGCCAGGGGATTTGACCACTGCTGGCTCCGGCTGCAACCCCGGCCGAGGACCCACCCGCAGTGGGGGTCCAGCCTGGGGGGAGGGAGCAGTGATAAAGATGGCGGCTCCCACAGACCCAGGACCCTACAAGCGGCAGCTGGGCCCTCCCCTCCATCCCCAAGCTCTGGCTTTGACTGGTCCACATTCCCTCTCCCCAAGACTGTGGCCCCAGCCTCCTCACTGGCCCCAGACTGCTCTCCCCCCCTTCCTCTTTCTATTCTGCAGCCAGAATGATTTTCCTTAAACACCGATGTAATAATTCCACTGTCTGCTTCAAAAAACTCATGGGCTCCCTGTGATGCACCCACTTTATTTTTATTTATTTATTTATTTATTTATTTTTTTGAGTTGGAGTCCCACTCTGTCGCCCAGGCTGGAGGGCAGTGGCCACTCCTGGCCACCTCAGCCTCGACCCGCTGGCCTCCGGCGATCCTTCTGCCTTAGCCTTCCGAGTAGCCGGGACGACAGGCGTGCACTACCACGACCGGCTCATTTTTTGATTTATTGTAGAGATGAGGTCTCACCAAGTTGCCCAGGCGGGTCTCGAACCCGTGGGCTCAGGCAGTCCACTCACCTCAGCTTCCCAAAGGCGCGGGATGACAGGCTGAGCCACCAAGCCCGGCTATACACCCACTTTAAACCTAAGCCTTGAACTTGGCATTCAAGGCCTTTCATAATCCAGCACCAACCCACCCAATACCACCACTTACAAGCTGCATGATCTTAGCCTGTCACTTAGCCCTGAGCACAGAGGGGGGGCAGAGCCTAGCTACGACCGAAACCGCTTTGTCTGCCAGCCTGGTGGGAGGGGCACAGGGTGACGCACACAGTTTGGGCCACGGCTGGTTCCAGTTCTCCCTCCATCGCTGTGAAGCTCGGGCGGGGCCTGTGAGTGCATCCTCTCTGTGTGCACAGGAAAGACAAGAGTAGAGCCTGCCGCGTGATTCTGAGGACAACCCAAAATAACCCTCGTGGGTGCTTACTGCGGGGCCTAGCATCTTGCTCGCCTGCGCTCAATGAGTGTCAGTGACTCTGAGGGTCCTGGACCCCCATTCCGGGAACAAAGATACATGCATTTTATTCCTACATGTCATGAAGACATCCTGGAGATTCCAGTCCCATGGGACGAGCTGGACTCTCACCCGACATGGGGTCCCTGGGACAGCACAGAGGAGCGGAGTCTCATTTCTGGAGGACTTGGGAGCTAGCTGAATGGTCTGAAAAAAATCAAGGCCAAATGGACGAGAGTAAGAACAAGAACCAGATCTTCCAGCAGGCCCGGTTAGGATTGTTCGAAGGTCAACACTGGAGCAGAGGGCAGATCGTGGGGGGATGGGTGGTCCCCCTCCTGGAGCCAGGCTGAGAAAAGGCACCAGATGGATGCCGGGTGGCCCTTTACCTCCTGGGGGCCCATGAGTCCTGAGTGGGTGGATGGCAAGAAAGTTCTGGGCATAGGAAGAAACATGAAAAATCAGACTGCAGCATGGAACACAGCCTTATTATCTCATTTACATGAACAAAACATATACACAAAGAAAAAAAAAACTGAAAGGAAAGACCCAGATTAGACACAGGGCTGATCCAGACTCTACAAGGAACTCCCAAAGGCCCTGTTATACGATGTATCCGTCAGCTTCTGCTGTGTAACAAACAACCACAGCAGCTCACCGGCATACACCAAGCATTTGTTTTACTCACAGATCTGTGGAGATGCTCTGCTTCCTGTGAGCCCTGGGCTGAAGGAGCTGCAGTGGCCCAGGGGAAACCATGCTCAAAACCCTGGGGGAAGCACAAGGGAGCCAGCGGAAGCTCTCCCATTCCCTTGATGTTTAGTTTTGGGGCTGGCACGCTGTCATCCTGCTCCAGTCTATTGGCCAGAACCAGTCACCAAGCCAAGCTTAGAGTCAAGGATCAGGGACGTGTACTCTGCCCACATGGAGGCCACGACAAGGGCGTTGTCACAGGGAGAGGTGAAGAGCTGTGGTCTCCGCTTTGCTCTTTCACTTAAGGAGTGGGCCTGGCTGGGGTTGGTGGCTCAGCTTGTCATCCCAGCACTTTGGGAGGCCAAGGCAAATGGATTGCCTGAGCCTGTGGGTTCGAGACCCGTTCAGGCAACTTGGCAAGACCTCGTCTCTACAATACATAAAAAATTAGCTGGGTGTGGTAGCGTGTACCTGTAGTTCCGGCTACTTGGAAGGCTGAAGCGGAAGGATCGCCGGAGCCCAACAGGTCGAGGCTGCGGTGCACTCCACTCCAGTCTGGGCGACAGAGTGAGACTCCAACTCGAAAATAAAAAAACAAGGAGTGGGCCTGCTGGGTAGGGGCGGATTGAGGCGGCAGAAAGATCGCCAAGGGGACATATGCCAGAGGTGGTCCATGACGGGGATTCAGAGGGTAAGAGCATCGCGCGGCTGAAATGCGTCAAGCAGAAACCACAGCATCCACTCCCGTGGGCCCCAGAGCCCCCCGCTCAGAGACCCCCTTAGCCTGGGCCTCTGCATTTCATTCCATCAGTTGCAGAGTGGGCCAGACCAGAAGCAGCCATCATCCTTGCGGCAAAAGGGACGGTATATGTGGTCAGAGAGCCTCACCAGACTTCGGTTACACAGGAACATGACTAGGGGTCAGCGATCCATGACGGTTCATTCCTAAAAAAAAAAAAACCCTCCCTTCAGGCAAGCCTGGTGCACCTGGCTGCGTCTTGCAACGGCTCTGGGTGCAGCTGCCTAGAAATACCAGGAGCGAACTTAGTGTGAACGAAGGGAATTATTGATGACTAAAGCAGGCATGACATTACGGAGACGGGGTCATGATGTTGCTCTTTATTTGTGGTCTGTATTCTTCCTCGCCTCCAGACGTATTTGGGATGACCACCAATTAAAGAGACAGGCCCTGGGACGGCGAGATTAGAGATAAAACCCCCCAAGTCATATGGATGTAAGAAGAAAATGATGACACTCGAAACCCAGCAGACGATAGTTACTGCAACTGTGCATTAAATTGAGCTAAAGCGAAAGGGAAAATGGAATGAGTTATTGGAGCCAAGGGGGTGCAAGCCATTTGTCAGGAGGGCCCAGCTCCTCCCGGACGCTCACTGCGAACACAGTTTCATCACGGGAATCTCAGTAGAAGGGATGGGGGGCACCTAACAGACACTGTCCTCAGACCCCCGCGGCAGACGCAGGGCCATTCTTCCAGCGGTCGTTTATGACCTTGACCCTGGTTGGAAGCTGAGGTCTTAGGGAAGAGCCCGCCTGGATTTAATACAGCCCCGGTAACGGCTTATAGATTGTCATAGAGGCAGGCCTGGTTAGGACTGTCAGAAGCTCAGCGCTGGAAGAGAGGGCAGAGCGTGGGGTGACGGGCGACCCCCGCCCGGAGCCAGGCTGAGAAAGGGTGCCCGGATGGACACCATGTGGCCTGTGGCCCCCTGGAGGGCCTGAGAGCTGAGCAAGGCAGAGCCTGAGTGGGTGGAGGGCGAGAAAGCCCAACTACGGGAAAACATGAAAAATCAGACCGCAGAATGGAACAGCCACGTTATTTCATTTACACGAACAAAACATACATGCAGAGAGAAAAGACCGAAAGGAAATCCATCAAAATGTTAGCTCTGGTCACCTCAGGGTGGTGGGAATTTGGAGGATTCTTTTTCTTTCTTTCTTTTTTGAGTCAGACTCTCACTCTGTCGCCCAGGTTGGAGTGCAGGGGCACGTTCACCGCCACCGCAGCCTCGACCTGCTGGGCTCAGGCAATCCTTCCACCTCAGCCTTCCAAGTAGCTGGAACTACAGGCATGCACTGTCACACCCGGCTAATTTTTAAAAAGTTTCATTGTAGAGACAAGGTCTCGCCAAGTTGCCCAGGCTGGTCTCGAACCCCTGGACTCAGGCAATCCTCTCACCTCTGCCTCCCAAAGTGCTGGGATTATAGGCATGAGCCACCGCGCCTAGCAGATTCTTTCTATAATTTTCAGAACTTCTATGTTGAGCTGGTGTGACTGTGTGTGTGTGTGTGTGTGTGTGTATCTCACTCTGTTGCCCAGGACAATCACAGCTCACCGCAGTCTCCATCTCCTGGGCTTATGCCATCCTCCCACCTCAGCCTCTCGAACAACTGGGACTACAGGTGTACATCACCATCTCTGGCTAATTTTTTGATTTTTTTGCAGACACAAGGCCTCACTTTGCTATCCAGGACGATCTTGAGCTCCTGGTCTCAAGCAATCCTCCTGCCTTGGCCTCCCCAAATGCTGGGATTACAGGTGTGAGCCACAGTGCCCGGCCTGCATGACTTTTATAAAAAGAAAAAGGAAGGAAAAAAAAATTATTTTATAAATCTGACTTTTGAGGTTGTTAAGCTGTGGTGAGGAATCACTAGCGACAGCCCATGTTTTCTTGAACATTTTTCCAAGCAGGTGGGAATAAGACTTCCAGAATCGTGGAACATTCTTCATTCTTGTTCCTGCTCCTCTCACAAGCTACCAAACCTCACCCTTCCTTTCTGCAATGTGTAAATAAATCACACATCACTGGTTTCTCAGAGGAGTAAAGAAGATGAGCAAGGCGCTTGGCAGCTGTGACCCCTGAATGCAACAATGTTTCACTTTGTAGATACAAGGCCTCACTTTGCTATCCAGGAGGATCTTGAGCTCCTGGTCTCAAGCCAGCTGTGACCCCTGAATGCAACAATGTTTCACTTTGTAGACAAGGCTTCTCTGGTTGGAAAACTGTCCATACCTGGCAATGCCTTAAATGTAGCCTTAATGTAACCTTGCTACCTTAATCTTACAGGTGGAAACTTATTCTAAGGAAAATAATCATGGCTATCTGAGAAGAGACTGAGCTGTAAAGACATTCCTCACTGCATTCTCTATGCAGGAAGATCTCTGGGCCATCCATCCCCTCCATTTTGTGTACCTAAATACTCCCCCTTAGAGGTTGAGTTAAATAAACTGTGGTCCTAAGGAACACAAAGCAGCCCTCTGGAAGGTCAGCAGGAAAGGTTTCTTGGTGGCAAGGGGTCATGCTTTAGGGATTCTTGATAAAGGAAAAGTGCAGGTTGCTGGCCAGGCGAGGTGGCTCATGCCTGTAACCCCAGCACTTTGGGAGGTCGAGGCAGGGGAACTGCTTGAGCCCAGGAGTTTGAGGCCAGTCTAGGTGACATAGCGAGACTCCTCCCATCTCTCCAAAAAATAAAAATAAAAAGTAAGCCAGGCACGGTGGCTTTTAGTGCTCGTAGTCCCAGCTACTTGGGAGGCTGACGTGGGAGGATCGCCTGAGCCCGGGAGTTTGAGGCTGTGGTGAGCTGTGGTTGGGCCTCTGCACACAATCACCGGTTGACAGGGTGAGGTCCCAACTCAAAAGAGAAAAGAAAAGAAAAGAAGAAAAGTGCAGGTTGCCCAAGAACCTTCTATTTTTAGAAAAAAGAAAACTGTCTGTATCAGGGTTAGAGATGGCTCTTCTTTCTCCCTCTACTCCTGTTTACGGCTTACTGAGACTGACTAAAATTTCTGGTATGAGTATATATTTTTCTGGTAAGAAAAAAAGAAGGGAAATGGTGCATTTTTCAAAGCAGTGCTATTTCGCTGTTCTGTTTTCTGGAGGAAAAAGAGAGGAACACCTCTGATGTTGGGCGAATTTTCAGGAGCGTATTGGGAACAGGCAGGTGCCGGGACAGGAAGGCGCTGCTGAAGAGAAATAGTGCCTCTCTGGGCCGTCTGTCCCCTCCGTCCCTTCCTTTGTGTTCCTCCCTGGGTTTGAAGCTATTTGTGTGAGGGGATGAAACCCAGTGGGTCCACCGTCCGTCCCCCCCCCCCCCATGCCAGGTCCACTGTTCCTCCACATTCTCCCATAGCAAAGGACATGGTTGTGAAGGACGGAGTGTGAAATGATCACGGGGCTTGGGAAACAGTGGTATGTCCTCACCCGGACACGAAAGATGGCGGGAGGCAGGAACAAAACCAATCGCTGACCCAATGTCAGGCTGGCCTTTAAGAGGTGACACGTTCTACTCAGGGCAAACCAGCTTCCAGGAGACAAGGACCCGCAGCGGTGAGCCTGGGTCTTGAGCGTCCACGCCATGAGATTTATTTGGCTTTTGGCGATTAAGTTCAGCCCTTCAAACGTTCCTCTCGGTTCAATTTCTCACCGTGTGTCTTCTCTTGGTAGACGGGCTAAGGCAGACTCACATTTTTCCTCTCGGTCTTTCCGGCTTACAAGGCACAAGAAGAGAAGGGACCTGTCTGCAACAGGAAAGGATAAATTTGGACATGCCACAGATGTGGCACAGACTCAGTGCCGTGAGATTAAAGGATGTCTGTTTGAAATAAAGACGGGCAGAAACGATGTCATAAGCACGAGGGGAGAAAAAAATCACAGACGACAGGAGTCCTGGACTCGAAGAGCCAAAAATGAAGCTGGCGATGGGCCTCATGGCCTGCTAGGATGGTTCTTTTTATTTTAGATTCAGGGCATACACATCCTTGTTCCTCAGGATGACATACTGTGTAGTGGTGGAGATTGGGTCTCAGGGGGCCCATTACCCAGATTGTGAACGTTGTGAACATAGAAATTACCAATAGATAATTTCTAAATCCTAACCCCTCCCCCTCGTCAATGAAATAATCAACAGAGGGAACAGAAAAACCTACTGAATGGGAGAAAAAAAATTCACAATTTACGTCTCACGCCAAGGGCGAATATCCAGATTTCACAAGGAACTCAACACACAACGAAACCAAATAATCCCATGAAGAAGTGGACAAAGGATAGGAACAGACACTGTGCAGATGGTTCTTAAAGCACGGCCCAGGAAGAAGGTGGGACTTGAGAATTTTCCACGTGTTTTACAGAAAGGAAGGAAACAGGTGTACATGGCGGTCTCCCGAATACGGGGTGCTTTTGTGTGCCCCGTCACCAAGCCTCACACAGCCGAGGGAAGCGGCCGTGTCATCCACGTCTGACAGGGGAAGAGGCCAAGGTTGAGAAAGGCTGAGCGACTTGCCTAAGTCACGTAGCCAGAAAGTGGAGGAATCTGAACTTGAACTCGGGCCAGTCTGACTCCCAAGACTGACCTCTTTCTGCTCTACCAATGCCCGTCTCCCTCAGCGTCTGCATCCGTCACGCAACAAAAGTCGATGAAAATGCTTAGCCCAGTGCTTTGGGCCTTGGCACGGAGCAAACGGCCCCAGCTGTTTGCCAGAGGCACTTAATTCTAAAATTTTAAAGGCTGTCTATTTCTGGCACGAGTCAGTTGTTTGCTTTTGAGATTGTAAACAAAGGGTTACTTTATAGTGTCTTACCAAAGCAGTACCAGGTTCTTGTGCATCCTCATGAGAGATTTTAGAATTTATTTTATTTTGCTTTGGTGTTCTGCGGCGGTCAGCAGAAGACGCTCACTGAAGTGGATAATGGCTGAGCTTTTTAAGAGGCTCGGCTCAGGCGGGGAAGCTTTCTTCCCTTTACCAAGAGTCAGGGAGCACAGGCAGCAGTGTCAGCACCTTGTGGTTTCGTAAACACATTTTAATCATGTATTTTGAGATACTTGCAAACGTACAGGAACGTCGCAAGATAAGTACAAAGAGCCCCCGTCATCCGTCTGTCCGGATTTCGTAGTTGTTAATATTTTATCCTATTCACTTGATTCCTTCCCATCTCTCTGTGTGTCGAACCATTATCCTGAGTCTCTGAACTATTTGAGAACAAGGTGTAGACCTGATAACTCACGCCCTTAAATATGTCCCCAAATCGAGGGCATTCTTCTACACACAACCACAACCACACACTCTCCAAATCAGGAAATACAGTCATCCAATTCACAGACTTTGTTCAAAATCTGCCAGTTGTCCCATCCATGTTCCTTCCTTCCTTCCTTCCTTCTTTGGTTTGAGATCTAAACTGGGATCACATGCTACTTCCTTTCAATATGGGACAGTTCCTCAGTCTTTCCTGTCCTTCTTGACCTTGACAGTTCATGAAGAGTGCAGAGCTCTCATTGGGTTTGTCTAGCGCTTCCTTGTGTCTGAACTCAGGCTGTGATTTTTGACAGGAAGACCACAGAAGCGAGGCTGGGCTCTCTTCTGTATATGTCACCAGCGGACACACAATGTTGAGCCTTCACACCTCTGGTCACGTGGTCTCTGAACAGCTATCTGCCTGGTCACAGTGTCTGCCAGACTTCTGTACCAGAAACTCGCCCTTCACCCCTTTGCAATAGACAAGTATGTGGTGGGGAGAAATTTCGAGGCTGTGCCAATATCAGGGGCTGAGTAGAGGTCTGCTTGGAATCATGATATTGGCATAGCGTTAGAATACCTCCCTACCAAACTCCTTATCTGTTAATGCCTCTATTCGCAACTTCAATGAAGGTTGCCAGAGGGCGATAACTGATTTCTATTTTTCCTTTTGCATTTACGTGTTGACATTTTATGGTCAAGATCAACTACCTCTTCTGATTAACTTGCCTACCTACCTACCTTTCTATTCACGTCAGTGCAGACAATGGATCGCAGTCCATTAAGATATTTATTTTGGTGCTCCATTATTCCAAGTTTGGCTAGTGAATGCGTTCCGTCTGGCTCCTGTATCCTTCTGACAAGTCAGCATCATTCTCTGACACAAAGAACGTCAAAGGACTTTCCGGAACAACACAATGCTCCCCCCCCTTGTCTTCTACTTTCCTTGCCTCAGCCCTGGAATCAGCCATTTTCCCAAGAAGCCCTGGTTCTCTTGAGAGGTGGGTGGTGCCTGGAAACTAAACACTGGCTGCTCCTTCCTCATGGCGTTGTTCTCTGGACCCTCTTAGCAGACAGAGCTAGGAACCACGTGTGTGTATAGGTACATGCACGCTCACTGTGCAGTGTATATTTGTGCATGTAGGTGAGCACGCCCATCATCTACCAACAGCTATCATCGCTACCGTCTGTGACGGCTTCTGTCTGTATCAACCGTCGTCACCATCATCATCATCGTCTTCATCATCATTGTCTATTACCATTTATCCATCACCTAGCTATCTAATCTATCCACCTGTTCTTCTATCACCTCAATCTACCTATGCGCCACGTGTCTCTCTGCCATCTATCTATCGAGCTGTCATCTGTCTAATCTGTCTACCCATCTATCACACCTATCGATCTACCTGCCCACCTATCTATGTAACTATCGTTT
This sequence comes from Carlito syrichta, assembly GCF_000164805.1. NCBI lineage: Eukaryota > Metazoa > Chordata > Mammalia > Primates > Tarsiidae > Carlito > Carlito syrichta. Next base: position 74,524 of record NW_007260317.1, read on the forward strand.
GTCTGCCTCTCTGTCTTCATCTGGCCATTATCTATCTCATCTACTAATATCTATTTATCTATCACATCTATCATCTATCTATCATCATCAGCTATCTAATCCGTCTACCTATATATCTATCTATCATCATCTATCTAATCTACCTATTTATTTATCTGTCGCAATCATCTTTCTATCTACCTATCTATCTGTCTATCATCTATCTAATCTATCTACCTATCTATTTATCTATTACATCTACCTATCTACCTACCTATGTATCTATCTATCTAGCTATGTATCTATCTACCTATCATAATCTACCCATTATCTATCTATCTATCTACTTATCATAATCTATCCATTATCTATCTATCTATCTATCATAATCTATCCATTATCTAATCTATCTATCTATCTATCTATCTATCTATCTATCTATCTATCTATCTATCCAACCATCTATCCACACTGGTGACGGTTAGCAGAGGCCCAGTTGTTAAGAGAGCCCAGGCATGGTGCAAGATGGAACTGCGTTTTGGGGACCCAAAGCTTGTGCAACTGGGGTTCCTCTTTAAGGAAAACAACATAACATGCACACATGACCCCGGCCGTCAGAAGTCCCTTGCTCTTTGCAGAATTGTTTCTATTTGTTTCTTTATCATTTGATTTTAAAGTTGTGGGGCACAATTCAGGGTTAGGTATGCAAATGGTCATTGACAGGTAATGTCCGGGCCTCACTTTGATCCCCGCTTCACCTGATTTGAGACCGGTACCCTTATTGATGGAGTAGAACTATTTTGTTTAAATCAGCCCACGTGGCTTTCTACGGCCCCGACCCAGGAGCCAGAACTCTGAGTACTGAGGCTTCAACAAAGAGCAGACACCAGCTGTTTTTTTCCCCCTTTCAATTCTGAAGACGAAGTCAGCTCTGCGGTTTTGTCCCTGAAAAATGTTCCTCTTAACTAGACCACTGAATCGCCCAGACAAGATTTGGGATTTTGCAGCAGTAAATAAAGAAAAGCCAGACGTTATAGTTCTGGCATTGCCATCCCCTGCTTTTAGTCTGGTTTGCAAAGAGGCCTTCTAAATCAAGTGTCTGGGTGTCCTTCGAGATGGCTGTCGATTCAGGATTCCTGGGCATGCTGCACATCCGGTTCCAAATAACTGTGGAGTTCACATCAGAAAAAGTTGGCAGATCCACCAGCAGCAGCCACCTTGGGACGTGAACGCTAAGCCCTCCTGCAAAGGCAACAGGTTCCCGAATGTGCAGAAGCCACTCAGGGATAGGGGGCTTGCTGAGAGGGGCAGTGTGCCCTGGGGGTCTCCTGCCTACTCCCCTCCTCCCCCTCACCCCACAACCCAAGAGGTGAAAGGGATTTGGAGGACCTTTCATGAGGAGTATTGCAAAGTTATCATCACTGATGCTCACACTTGATACTTTTTCCTCTGGTGGCTGAGGAGAGGGGCAGTCTTCTTCTGTGGGGCCCAGGAGCTCAGCCTCAGGGGCATTAAGCTCACGGGGTCGCCTGATGCATCAGCTATCCAGACAGGGGCCGTCAAGACCCTCACTGTAAGATGCTGGCCTGCCCAGGTACAAGCTGCCCGCCTATGAGGGGGACCCAGAAAACCCCGGTATTAATTTAAAAATTGCATGTTTATTCTTACATGCTTAAACTTCAGTCACCCTCAAAGTCCTCTCCGCTTGGTGCAATACCACTGTGGAGATGCTTTATCCACCGCTCAAGACGGTTTTTGAATGTGTCCATGTTGACGCCTTTTGATGTTTCTGCTGGTTTTTGTTTCACCTCTTCCACATCGGCAAAAACGATTCCCTTTGGGGACTTTTTTCATCTGGGGATATAAAAAAAAGTCACCCAGGGCGAGATCGGGTGAATAGGGAGGGTCTCAGGGGTCGTGCCATGTTTGAACACTCAGTGTGATGTGGGCTCCTCAATTACCCATCATGAAACGGGCAAACATGTTGAAAGAATCTCTAAAAAAATTCACTGGAGCCGAACACACAACACAAGCTGGCACACTAATGCCAGTGGGCCTAGAACACGTACCTAGCGGGGGAGACCTCCACTACAAGGGCTACTCCCTTTAAAAGATAATTCTGGTTTTATTTGGGTTTCCCCTTGAACACTTTAAAAGCACACATCCAGCCGGGCTTGGTGGCTCCGCCTATAATCCCGCGCCTTTGGGAGGCTGAGGTGAGTGGATTGCCTGAGCCCGCGGGTTCAAGACCCGCCTGGGCAGGCGAGACCTCATCTCTACAATAAATCAAAAAATTAGCCCGGTGTGGTAGCACGCGCCTGTAATTCCGGCTACTCGGAAGACTGAGGCGGAAGGATCGCCGGAGCCCAGCGGGTCGAGGTTGCGGTGGCTGGGAGCGACCGCTGCACCCCTGTCTGGGCGACAGAGTGGCAAACGTGACAGAGTGAGACTCCAACTCAAAACAAAACAAAACAAATAAAATAAAATAAGTAAATAAGTAAATAAATAAGTAAAAGCACACATCCATGCTCACCTTTCAAACCCAGCAGTGACTCCCAAGCCTCAAAATGCTGCATTATAATCATACAGCACCAGTCAGCTCTTTATTAAGACCTACAGGCTTTGATGAACCTGGGGGACAGTCTGACGACCTCTCCCAGAAGAAAAAGTCTTATAAAGATTTATTGCTTGCGGAGTGCCCAGGTCCCCGCATTTGCCCAGGGACCCTCCCAACGCAGTCACACGGCCATGTCATGGCAGAGCTGGAACGAAATACTTCTTTGGATGTGAGAACTTGGGCTGTGGAGTCATTTTGGCACGGGTCCAATCCCAGTGCCACCGCTGACTCACTGAGGAAATCTGAGCCAACTGCTCACCATGTCTGCACCTCTCTTTCCTCGCAGAGCTGTCATGAGAATTAGGCAGATGGTGCCTGGCCTGGTCTGGGGTGGAAGGTAAACTATTCTCAGTGTCCAGTGTGCTTCCTACAGCTCTGGAATAACACCACCCGTCGGATTCTTCTGGAAGGCTCTCTTTTTCCAGCCTTGCTGGAATATAGCTGATACGCCATAAACTGCACACATCCCAACCAGGATAAGGAACAGATCTGTCACTTCGGAAAGCTTTTTTGGGCCCCTTTTTAAACCATTGCTGGTGACTCTCTGGACCCGTGTCTGAGGTGACCTTTCTTTCTGTAGTGTCTGTCCGTCTCTCCCTCTGGTCTCTCCGCAAACACCGATCAGCTCTCTGTCATTGCAGATTAGCTCGTGTTTCCTAGAATTTTTATAAATGGACTCATGCCATATGCTCTCGTTTTTTGTCTGGCTTCTTTTACTCAGCATAATTATTTTGAGACTCACCCCTCGCTGGATGAATCTCGATGTGTCTTGGGTTTTTTTTTTTTCTTTCTTTTTTTGAGTTGGAGTCTCACTCTGTCACCCAGGCTGGAGTGCAGGGACACTCTCTCAGCCACCGCAGTCTCGACCTGCTGGTTTCCGGCGATCCTTCAGCCTCAGCCTTCCAAGTAGCCGGAACTACTCCATGCCCAGTTCATTTTTTATTTTACTGTAGAGACAAGGTCTTGCTAAGCTGCCTGGGCTGGTCTCGAACCCACAGGATCAGACAATCCACTTACCTTGGCCTCCCAAAGTGCTGGGTTTACAGGCTGAGCCACCGAGCTCGGCTAGGGTTGTTTCTTTTTTTGGGGGGGGGATTTTTTTTCCCCTGTACGTGGTGGAAAAATATTTCCACATGGGAGCCACAGGCCGGCGGGTACTTCTCCAGAGTCTGTGCTGGGGCTTTTATCCTCGACTTGCAGCTGCCTGACACCTGCATCTAACACTTGCATTTTGAGCTTTTCAGTGTTCTCTGTGACCCTGTCGTGTGCGGGTGTCGACAGTTCTGAGATCCAGGACTTACCAGGGTGCACACAGGCCACGTTTTCACACCGCCTGTGCCCAGACTTCACCCCTGGGGGGGTCATGGGTCCGAGGTGTGGCCTGCTTGAAGGCTGCTGTTTTGAAGTCATGCCTCTTGTTTCCGAAAGTCACCTGGGAAGTGAGCACCACTGTGCAACAGGGAGGGAGTCGAGGCAGCCCCTGAGGGTTCGAGACACATTCCTCCGAAGACGTAGGCTGCTCTGTGTGTCCTGAAACACTCTGTCAGACACCTGTGGGCATGGGCCGCGGTGAGCGTGGTGCTTCAACTTTAGCGACCACGTGAAAAGTCATCTGCGTCGAGGCTTATTTCGGTGATCTGAGCATACTTGATGGAAGAGCCAGGGTGCGTGGTGAGCATCAGGAAGTAAACGGGGTGGTGCCGTCACCTGCCTGGCCGAGCGGTTCCAGAAAACCACTCTCCAGAGGGCATGGAAATCAATATTGAAAATGAGACACTCGCCTTACCACGAAGAGCTATTTTTGCGTCTTCCAAATTGCTCTGTTTCTCTAAGCAGCTATTTTCGGTCGGCCTCTTCTCTGCTATGTATAGGGCTGGCTCGGGCCATTTCCAGACAAGTAGAAAGAGAAAAGAATCCTGCAAACAGGCTCACACCCCAGGAGAAATCCGGGGCGATTGCAGAGGCCATACGAGTTGGTTATTTCCCCAAACATCCGGCCTCTCCAAATTCCACCCGTGGGCTGGACACCGTCAAGAAGTAAATACACAGGTGGGCTGGAGGGTCACTTTCTAGTAAGTGCTCAGAGTTTAAAAATAGGGTTTTAAAAGGGAAAGTCTCCTCTGTGTCTCCCACAGGGACCACTCCCTGCACCATTTCCTGTCCCGCCATCCCGGGGGCCATGTCTAGTTGGCAGGTGACAGAAGCTCGGGTCTATTCTTAAAACTTTCTGTTTTGCTTTGTTTTGTTTTGAGTTGGTTGGGTTCTCACTCTGTTGCCCAGGCTGGAGTGCAGTGGCACAATCACAGCTCACGGTAGCCTGGACCTCCTGGGCTAAGGTAATCCTTCCACCTCAGTCTCCTGAATAGCTAGAACCACAGACTCCACCATGCTCGACTAATTTTTTATTTTATTTTTTTAGATACGTGTTCTCATGATATCTCCCAGACTGCTTTCGAACTCCTGGGTTTAAGCAATCCTCTCACCTTGGTCTTCCAAAGTGCTGGGATTACAGGCGTGAGCCACGGCTCCCGGCCACAGAGAGAGCTTTTTAAGAGTGCAGATTGGATTGAGTCACAGCCCTCATTAATACGTCAATACAAACGCATAATAAAAAGTCTGGGAGCTGTTAATAGCAGGTATCGCTGGGGAAGCAGTGGAGGGAGAATGTTTTTACTACGCCTGCTTCTGTGAGACTTGAATTTTGTACCATAAGCTTGTATTTCTTTCATAATTTTAAAAGAATCTCAAATGTTTAATTTGATCCCTACACTCCAGGAGCTCTTAATCTTGCATGTGAACCCCGGTACTTAAAGTCCCAGGAATTATGCTCGTTCGTTCCGGCCTTGAGAACCGGAGCGGCCATCACCGAGGGGAAGAATGTGAGCCGCTGAGCTGGACTGCCCCGAGGTGGGCTGGTGGCTTGGGATCCAGGGTGTCCGTCAGGGACTTAAAGGTCGTGTGCCCTTGGGTCCCTGCATTTCTGTGACTCTGTGGGACGCCTTGGCAGTTGCATTTTTTTTAGCCGGGCTGCTCAAGGGATATTCTCCTGGGGGGCTGGCCACTCTGCTTTCTTTCAGTTCTAGCTCTAATTTCTTCTTTTTAAAATTTAAATATTTTAATTTTGGATTCAGGGGTCCAAGTGCATGCAGGCTACACAAGCGTATTGTGTACTGATGGGGATAGGGCTTCTGGCACCCCCAGTTCCCCAGATAGCGAACACTGTGCCCCATAGGTGATTTTTAAGCCCTCGCCCCTCTCCCCACTACCCCTTTTGGGGCCCCCTGTGTCTATGGTTCCCATCTTTATCTACCTCCAATTTCTTCCTTCCTTCCTTCCTTTCTTCCAAGTCAGGTTCTCACTCTTTCACCCAGGCTGGAGCACAGTGGTGTGATCATGGCTCACTGCAGCCTCAGCCTCTTGGGCTCAGGCAATTCTTCTGCCTCAGCCTCCTGAGTAGTTGGGACTACAAGTCCGCACCACCACACCCGCACATTTTTGAATTTTTGTAGAGACGAAGCCTCGCTATGTTGCCTAGGCTGGTCTTCAACTCCTGGGCTCAAGTGATCCTCCCTTCTCAGCCTCCCAACAGAAATATACAGCCCTAGAAGTCTTGACTGGATCTCGTCATCTCATGTGCCCAGAAGGCATGGACAGCAGGTCTGGCGGGAGATAAAAAGAAGACACAAGCTCTCCACGGAGTCAAACCGGATGTTAAAAGCAGAGGAGGGAGAGACTTCAGGTCACCAAGGAGCGGTCAGCACACGCACGCCCATCTAACTTCCACCCTGGGGTCCATGCCGGAGGCCACTTCACTCGAACATCAAGTCTGGGGGGTACCTGCCTCACCCACCTCCCAAGCTCCCCCTCCCCCGCGTGGGAGGGCGTGGTGCTTCTTCTTGGGGGAGCTCATTGTTTGGCTCCCGGAAGAGGAGCCTTCCTGCGGTCGGAAGGGAGTGGCATGCCTTTCCAGCTGCCATCATTCTTGCTGTGGAATAAATGGAGAGATGAGTCTGCTTGGACAAGCGCTTTGCCGGCCGGCGTTGTTCCCCGCCGTCCCTCGGATGTTTACAAATTGGTTGAACCATGTTTTTATTTTCTCCACCACCTCAAGGCCACCCCATTTCTCTCTTTAATATACAGACCGTGTCTTGCACAGAGTAAGTGCCAATAAATATTTGCGGAATTGATTTTCCTGTTCAGGGAGGTGGCAGAGAGACCCTCCTGCTTTCCGTGCATAATTCTTTGGCGCGGCTCTTGTTGGATTCCCTTCCCCGTGGGTGCCGGGCACCCCAGCCAGGCCCACGCTCTAGCTAGGGGCCTCGGCTGCGTGTCAGCTGGGCCACCCAAGACTGAGGGCCGATCGTGGCGAGAGGGAGCCCCGAAGGGTGAGAAGACAACAGCCCTGGTCCGAACACAAGCCGAGTCGTGGACAGGAGGCAGGGTGAGAGGCCGAGCACATGTGGGACGAGGCACCCGGGAAGGCGTGGAGACAGAGGGTGATGTGATGGTTCAACGCCAAGTGGTGAACAAGGGCCACCATGCCAGGCGTCCTGGCTTTGTGTCCTCACCTGCGCTGGACGCCACTGGGGACAACTCACTTAGCTCCATGGAACCCCATCCTGGTCAGTGAGGCCAGGCAGTTCACAGCCACTGTGAGGATTTAACGAGGGAATTGATGTCTGCCAACACATGGGACACTGGGAAATATGCTGTGAAAATAAGGTGTGTGGGTGGGATTTGGAAATATCATCTCCTTAAGGAGGTCTGCAACGTTTCCTCCACCTTCTCGTTCCTCCTGAAGGTTTGTTCCAGGGAAGGCTTGTTCACAGACATCAATTCCCTCGTTAAACCCTCACGTGCCACTGAAAGGACACGCCATGCTGCCACTATAGAAAAATATGGTCTAACTATGAGTACGTGGCAGTGACGCTCCAGGCCCTGATAATTCTCTTCACCACAGCTCAGACCCTGAAATCCCTGCTTCTGTGGCCAGGCCCCCGTGTAAGGACGACCTTCTGTAGGGCTGGGAAACTGGGGGTCAAGGTGGGAGGGAAAGAGGAGAGGCCTCTGGTGCCTCTGCCAGGCAGCGTCGTCTCACTGCCCCTGGCCAAGTGCCTTTGGCTTCTGGATGGTTCCTTGCAGAGACTCCCTTCCTGCCATCCTCTGTCCTCTCAGGTGTCTTCTCAAAGCCCTGTATCACTTCAGAGGCAAGTCCCCGGCGCCCCATTGGTTCTGGTCTAGGTGACCCGATAGCCCCTGCTACACAAGAGATTTTTTTTCCAAGTCAGGGTCTCATTCTGTCACCCAGGCTGGAGTGCAGGGACACAGTCACAGCTCACCAGAGCCGCGACCTCCTGGACTCAGGTGATCCTTCTGCCTCAGCCTCCCAAGTAACTGGGGCTACAGGTATGTGCCACCATGCTCAGCTAACATTTTCGATTTTTATAGAGACAAGATCTCACTCTCTTGCCCAGGCTGGTCTCAAACTCCTGGGCTCAAGTGTTCCTCCCACCTCGGCCTCCCAAAGTGTTGGGATTACAGGTGTGAGCCACCGTGCCTGGCCTAACACGAGGGACTAATATATATCTGTGGGCGTGTATCTCGTGAACAGGGCACACGGCAGGATGTTGAAGGAGCCAATCAGGGAAGGCCTAAGTCATGTTTCCTGCAGGTTTTTCCAAAAAAGGTTCATCCTGAGAAACCCAAAGAAAGAGGGTGTGCTTTTTGGGGGGTTGTCTCTTCCTGAACAAGCAGAAGAAGGCAGGGTCGAGAGCCCCGAGAGCTGAGTAGCGGGGGTTGGTGATCACGTTCACCATGGAGGCAGAAGCATGTTTTTTACGCCTCATTCAGCAAATTTCCAAACACCACTGCTTCCTCTGTTGTGGGGAGACGCGTCATTCTGCTGATCCCCGGAAAGACCCCAGACCCACTGGTCACGTGAGGAAGGAAACACTGAGTGTGGAGACCAGAAGGGGGATCTGTAGATTTGCAGGAGGGAGGGAAGGTTTGTTCAAAACATCTTCGAAAGGGCTGACTCCAACCGGGTTGCCCTGATGTAGAACCAGAAACTACAGAGAGGCAGGGTTTGTTTTGGTGAATGATATTTGCAAACAGAATGGGCTGGAGCCGGCACGGTGGCGCATACCCAGTTACTCGGAGGCTGGAGTAGGAGGATTGCTTAGGCCCAGGAGTTCAAGGATAGGGTGAGCCTGAACTGGCGCAAGAGGTGGTGAGTTTCATGACCGGAGAGATAATCAAGAAGAGGTTGGATGAGTTTGGGGCACTAACCTTGCAGGTGGCCTGAGGGACTATGGTGTTACGTGAGATACAAGATGGCCTTCGTGGCGCCATTTAATACTAACCTACCTACAGGGCTCCAGAGGCAAAATCCAAAATCAACAAGTAAATAGGACAAAGGGAAGAAAGAAGGAAGGGGAGGAAAGATTTGGGGACCTTGGCCATTCCCCTCCCCTGAGCATCATTCTCAACCTCGGCCAAGGCCGCCCTGGGGAGCCGGAGACACCACCCATGCCCGCCTCAGGGCAACCGGGGCTCCGGGCTCCAGCTCCAGCCGAAGCAACGCCTCTCGCGGGGACACGCGGCCTGGGACTAGCCCTCAGCTCCCCTCCCCCAGTCCCCAGCCAGGTGTTCCTCTTTAAGGTAAGGAACCCTCGGCTTGCTTCCCACGGAGGAGCTGGATGCCTGTGTTGAGTAGCAACTGGCAGCCCTCTGCGAGGGACCGCATGAGTCTGTTTCCCTCCCCAAGGTGAAGCCGAACCCTCAGTGTGCCCGAACTTGGAGATGGGCCCTAAGGAAATCATTAAGGCTAGATGAGGTCACAGGGGTGGGGGGTGTGGACCCCGGCTTGGTAGAATTAGTGTCCTTTCCAGAAGAGACACCAAAGCATTCTCTTCCTCCCTCCTTCCCGTTCTCTCTCTCTCTGTGTCTCTCCCCTCTTCTCTTCTTTTCTCATTTCTCTCTCTTCCCCCTCATTTTCTTTCTCATTCCTTTTCTCTCTCATTTTTTCTTCATTTTTCTGTCATTCTCTCTCTTTCTCTCCCTCCCTCATTCTCTCCCTCTTTCATTCACTCTCCCTCTCTCTCTGCCACAGAGAGAAGCCCCTGTGAAGCCACAGTGAAAAGGTGGCCGTGAAAAGGTGGCCGCCTGCAAGCCAGGAGGAGAGCCCTCACCAGAAACCAAATCTATTCACAACTCCATCCTGAACTTCCAGCTTCCATAACGACGAGAAAACAACCTTCTGTTGTTTGAGACATCCGGTCTCTGCTATCTTGTTATAGCAGCCTGAGCTGACCAAGATCCCTGCTTAGTGGTAAAGCAATTTCAAGAGGAGGCATGCTTTGAATGTGCATTCTGCCGCTTACTGGCTGAGGGGTCTTGGACACGTTATTTTCTCTCTGAGTCTCAGTGGAGTGGTTGATATGGTGTGGTTCATAACATCTACAGCAGGGGGCTCTTATGAGAATCAGGTGAGAAGTCTACAGGGTACTGAGTGCAGCAAAACAATCAGAAAGTGTTTGATTTAAAGAAAGATGCCTACAACTTCAGACAAGACCACCTCTTTGTGTGATCACTGGAAAAAACAACGACAGCTGTAACTAAGCCACCTTCATTTGTTTTTAAGGTTAAAAAAACATGCGGTGGAGGCCAAGGCCGCCTCCCCTGGACCTTGGACTTGCAGTTCCATTGGTTGATCAATTGCCTTTGGTTGACAGAAGCGTCTTCATCTTCCGCCAACACCACCTCTCCGTCTCCAGCATCTGCATCCCAGAACGCCCCCTCCCGTGTTCTTCTTCTGGAATTCTGGGACCGCAGCTAAGAGAATCAACCTGTCTGCTGGAATATTTAAGCTCTCCTGCCCTCCTGAGACCTGCAGATCTAGGCAATGATTTCACCTGCAAAACTTCCAAATAACCGATGGGTCCCCAGGGGCCATGATTCACACCCTGAGGCCACCCCCCCCGCCCCGAAGGGTGGTTTGGAGGCAACCCACCCACCAGTCCCCCTGAGTCCTGCCAGCTCCTTCGATCAGGCCAGAGGTGGGGAGAGATTTATGGCTCATCTCAGAACATCTGGACCAGCAATGTCAATTCCAGACGATCGGCAGGAGAGGGTACTTGGGGCCACGGGACGGGCCCTGCTTCTGAGAGCAGCTGACCCGGGTGCTCGCTTGAGCACCTCTCAGCATGCCGCCTCCAAAGAGTTTGCACATCTGGACTTGCCACTAACAGTGAGAATGATGCGTTTTTCTTGCTGTTGAGTTACGGTTCCCCGGGGACCCAGCAGGTAGGGCCAACACAGACACTTCCCGCAGCCTGACCTGAAACAAGTCTGCGTTCTCCAGGATAACAGAAGGAAAAGCTTGCAAGTCTTCAAGCGGCTGTCAGCTGAGACTTCAGCCATCCTCATGTCGTGCTGAGAGGAGGCTCTTAAACGTCCCTGCCGTGGCTGAGCTTAGTGGAGGAGGAAGGAGAGGATGTGATTAACATGTAACTATAAAGTGTCGCAGCCGTGAAAAAAGGGAGAGACGAGATGCATAAGTTCCTAAGCCCCATCTCACTAAATGGCAGTTATGCCAAGTGGAAGCTGCCTTAAGACACTTCAAAACTAGGGACATCCGGCCTGAGCCACACTCTGACGGCACCAGAGATCCGACCACAGTTCATTGCTGGAGTCTTCAGCAACTTTGCACTTGACTTCTGCAAATAGCACGCGTCCTGTGGGGAAAACAATGAGAGTTGGGTCTTAACTTCAGGGTCATGATCGGGTGTGTGATGAGTAGCAACTAATTTGTTTTTGTTTTTTGAGTTGGGGGTCTCACTCTGTCGCCCAGGCTGGAGTGCAGTAGCATGATCGTGGCTCACCGCAGCCTCGACCTCCTGGGCTCAGGCGATCCTTCTGCCTCAGTCTCCCAAGTAGCTACAAGCATGCGCCACCATATCTGGCTAATTTTTTGATATGTGGTAGAGATGAGGGTCTTGCTATGGTGCTCAGGCTGGTCTTGTACTTCCGGGGTTCAAACGATCCTCCCACTTTGGCCTCCCAGAGTGCTAGGTTACAGACATGAGACACCGCACCCAGCCTTAATCCGTTTTTAAGGTTAAAAAATCATGCTGTGAAGAAAAGAGAAAGAAGGAAAACATATTGAAGATGATCGCTGTGATAGACGTCACCATCTCACTTGTGTTCTGAAGGGATTTCCCGATTGAGAGAGAAAGAAATTGCTACAGGAAAGACAGAGACCACAACAGTGATCGGCTAGAGAGCCGAGACCATCTGCTCGCCTTCCGAGGGGCTCAATCCAGGGAAGAGGTTCACTGAGTGGCTCTCAGGTGGTAGATTGAGAGGGGAGTTCTTTGGGGCTATGCTCACTAAGGGCTGGGCACACAGCCTGGGTGGGGTGCGCTGAGCCCATGCGTCCGTATATACAGATCCTTGAGTTCATACCGTACTTAAGTCCATCCACCATGAGTTAAGGCAAACCCCATTTTTCAGTCCCTAGGAGAAGCCTCCTTGGGACGGCTTGTAGATCTCGGTCTTGGGTCTGTGTGGGCTGGCTAGAACCAGCAGGTGAAGCCGGGCTCGGTAGCTCAGCCTGTAATCCTGTGCTTTGGGAGGCTGAGGTGAGTGGATTGCCTGAGTCCACAGGTTCGAGACCCACCTGAGCAACTTGGCGAGCCCTCATCTCTACAGTAAATCAAAAAATTAGCCTAGCGTGGTAGCACACGCCTGTAGTTCCAGCTACTTGGAAGGCAGAGGCGAAGGATCGCCAGAGCCCAGCAGGTCAAGGCTGCGGTGGCCGGGAGCGGCCACTGCACTCCAGTCTGGGCGACAGAGTGAGACTCCAACTCAAAAAAAAAAAAAGAACCAGCAGGCGTGATGCACAGCCTCCAGCTTTGAGCCCTCTGAGACAAACACTGCTGCAAGGAGAAACCTCTTCCTCAGAATGGAGTTGAGGCGAGACTCCAGGCAGGTGGCCCGAGAGCCTGCTGGGAACCGTCGCCGAGCTGGGGGTGGGGAGAGAGACTCGCAGGAGTGATGTGCGCCCACAGGCCTTCCTGGCACTGGTGCCAAGCACAGCTTCCTCCTTCCCTTCCGACTCTCAGGCTCCGGGACTCTTGGTTCACCCCCCTTCCGCCTGTGCCTCTGCCTCACGACTCTTGCTAGGATGTCCTCTCCTGCTGCCCTGGAGCGAACGTTCTTCTTGCTCGAACTTGTTGGTTTACAGATTCATTCTCTGGTTTAGGGTTGATGTGCCCGTCTTCTCAAATGATGTTTTGTTCTTTGATCTACCACAAACCCCTTTCTGCACAGAAGGTTTGTTCATATGAACTGGGGAGACTCCAAGTTCGTTGGTGAAACCAGACAAGACAGACGAGAGGCTGAGGTTCTCAAAGTGACACCCATCAGACCCGGATGGAAAGGGTCCCCCTGGCCCAGGCTCGGAGGGGGTGCCCTGTGCCTGGCTACGGGATGGAGACACCAAGACCCTGGCTTGAGTCCTCTGTTCTTACTGGGAGACCGTGGGTGAGAAGCACAACCACCCTGAGCCCTAGCTTTCTTCATCTTCTTTTTTTTTTTTTTTTTTTTTTTTGAGTCAGGGTCTTACTGGGTTGCCCAGGCAGGAGTGCAATGGCACGATCATGGCTCACCACGGCCGTTGCCTCCGGGGCGCAAGCGATCCTCTCTCCTCAGCCTCCCAAGTAGTTGGGATTGCGGGCATGTGCAACTGTGTCCAGCTTAGTTTTTGATTTTTTTGTAGAGGTGAGGTCTTGCTATGTTTGGTTTGTTTTTGAGTCTCATTCTCACTCTGTCGCCCAGGCTGGAGTGCAGCAGTATGATCATAGCTCATTGCAACCTCAACCTCCTGGGCTCAAGCAATCCTCCCTCCCCAGCCTCCCAAAAGTGCTGGGATTACAGGCGTGAGCCACCACTCCTGGCCTGACTCTCAGTCTTCTGATGTGTGAAATGGAGCTAATTATATAGACTCTATTTTGTAAGGTGTTAAAAGGAAGTAGACAAGATCGTGTTCAGCATAGTGTTTGGGATATGTTTAGGAGCCAATAAAGAGACTAACTGCACTCTCTGTTGTGACGGGATGCCCTATCTCTTGGATGCAGTGGCAGTTACACAAATCTACACACACGAGGAGACCTACATAGACCTACACACACTGGCTCAGTGTCAGATTTGTGTGACAGTGATACCCTTGACCATCGGGCGAAGGGTACTTGGGCATATTTGTATTATCTTTGCTACTTCCTGTGACCATATAATCATTTCAGAATCTTAAAAACCTGGACCAGGAAAGTAAAAAAAAAAGGGGGGGTGTGGTGAGAAGAACTGTGGGCAGGGCTCTTATTGTTTGGAGATTTAATTCCCTTTCCTGCTTACTGCAGAACTCAGCCACCCCTTCTCCAAGGCCCCTTTCCTGAGGTCATTAGTGTCTCACAGACTCACAAGTTCAGCCCTCAGCTTGGCTCTGCTTGGGACTGTCTTAGAGGAAGAGTCCTGGGGCAAAACCCCGGCATCTCACACCCACCCCAACTGGGGCACTGAGGACCCTCTGTGATGCACATCAAGTGAGATGCCACCATGGGGGCCAGATAGAGTTTTAGGATATTTCACTCCGGCCTGTATCCCAACATTTTGGGAGGCTGAGGTGGGAGGATAGCTTGAGTCCAGGAGTTTGAGACCAGACTGGGCAATATAGTGACACCTTGTTTCTACAAAATAAAAAATAAAAAAAATTAGCCAGGTGTGGCAGGGCTCAGTGGGTCAGCCTGTCTGTCATCCCAGCACTTTGGGAGGCCGAGGCCAGTGGATTGCCTGAGCCCACGGGTTCGAGACCAGGCCGGGCAACTTGGCGAGACCTCATCTTGACAATAAATAAAAAATTAGCCGGGGCTGGCTGCGTGTGCCTCTAGCTCCGGCTACTTGGAAAGCTGAGGCGGAAGGATCGCTGGAGCCCAGCAGGTTGGGGCTGCGGTGGCCGGGAGTGTGCCACTGCACTCCAGCCTGGGCGACAGCGTGAGAATCAGACTCAAAAACAAACCAAAAAAAGTGTCTGAAAAGGAAAAGCAGGCCCTGCCTGTGGCTGCTTGTGGAATGCAGAGAAGATGCCTCAAGATTTTGACCAGGTTGGAGGACAAGGAGAGCCTCCCTTGCCAGCCCCCAGAGACGCCCATTTCAGAGCACACTTGGGTGGCAGCCAGCTCGGTGCCCCAGCCCCGTTTTTCCTGTCTCATTTGTCTCCCATCAAGCAGAGAAGTCCTGGAGCCCCGGAGCTTAAGATCAAGAAGGGTAGACACCATTCTTCCTGTTCAGGAGGGACAAACAGGTGGCTGCTGTCCTGCCCTTCCGTGGCAGGTGAGCGTGTGGAGAAACAGACACCCCAGGCACGGGGGCGGGGGGCATGTTTTGGGGAATTCAGTTTGGCAGATCCACACCTGTCTATACCAGGTCCTCGTAGGAGGACTGTGTCTCGTGTGTCTCCATGAGTTTGCTGGCGGAGATTGATGGGACGGAAGGAGCAGACACTTCTGGACTGCAGGCTCCTGGTGTGTCACCCACACGCCTCTCACCCGCGGGGAGGCCTCAGGATGGCCGGACCTGCTGCCCTCGCTGTGAAGTGGGAGTGGCGATGACAAAACCTCCCCATGGGGTTTCCAGGGGGATTGCCGGGTCATGGCCAGGCTCTGAACCCTGTACCATCCCCTCAAAGGCCAGTGGATATGGCCATTGCGACACATGCCAGGATGGTGGTGCTGGAGGCTGGGGCCATTCTCCAGGGAGAGGGAAGGGGTGCAGAGTCCGGGAAGGTGGGTCGCCACAAGCCCACAGTGTTCCGGATGACTGGGTTGCTGCCTCAGAGTTGAAATCACAAAGAAACGTATGAAAATGCACAGAGACGTGAGCTTCGGACAGGCCAGGAGACTAGGCCAGGAGACTAGGCGAACAGGCCAGGAGACTAGGCGGTGCCCAGAAGTCTTCAGAGGGCAGAGAGGGAGGGATGGAGTTATATGAGGAAGCTGTGGGGGCCTTTGCTTAAAGGAATGAGTGACAACAGCTCAAGGTCTGCGAACAAGGCGGGGGGACAAGTCCAGCTCCCCCAAGTCCCTCCGTCATCGGAGGGAGAGAGACGGTGGCACAGGAGCTCTGAAGGATAAAGCCGGGAAAGTCGAAGCCAAATCCCTCATGAGAGGACAAGAGGTTCATGACAGTCATTACCAGATCCATCCGCAAATGTGGGCATGGCTAAGACTGGGACACGATTTGGGGGTCCCCTCTAAGATGCTACTGACAGAAGGGGACATGGGGGTGTTAGCAGCAAAAGCCTTGCCCAGGGACACAGAAGGCTTGGGGAGAGGAGAAGGAGTACCACTTCCAGATGGGGACGTTTATTAGAGACTCCTCCTCCAGGGACTGCCTCGCCGTCCAGAGAGGAACCGCGCTGGAGAGGGAGCCCAGGCTGGCCATGCGGACACTGGCCGGTGTGACCCCCTTACGGAGGGAAGCTTGGTTTCCCTATCCCGACCATCTTGCATCTGCACAGATTTCTGTCTGGCACCAGGGCTGGCGCTTGGGCTGCATGGGTGTCTGTGGTGGCAGCTGAGGGGACAGTTCAAGGCACATGAAGAGAGAGCCTCGTCACCCCAAGGGAGGCAGCAGTCTGTGAGCAAAGATGCCTGCTCACCTTGCCTCCTCAGACAAGACACTTACCTGTGCTAGGTACTCGGTGGCCTCAGAGCACAATGGTGAAGCTCCCTGACGAGAGCAGGTGAAGGACCCAGGGTTATCCTCTGTTCTACCCCCAAGAAACAGCTTCCTTTTCAGGCCATAAGAGAACCAACGGGCCTGGATGGGCCAATGGGGCCCTAGTATATGGCCTCCCAGACTGCCATCCCCACCATTGCTTAGATATCCATGCAAGCTCAGGAAAGGCCGCTCATTCTCTGTCTTGTCAAGCCTAAGGATGCCTTTTTTTTTTTTTTTTTTTTTTTTGGCGTCTCACTCTGTCACCCAGGCTGGAGTGCAGTGGCACACTCACAGCCACCCCAGCGTCGACCTGCTGGGCTCCAGCGATCCTTCCACCTCAGCCTTCCAATTAGCCAGAACTACAGGTGCACACCACCATGCCTGACTCATTTTTTATTTATTGTAGTGATGAGGTCTCACTAAGTTTCCTGGGCTGGTCTCGAACCCGTGGACCCAGGCAATCCACTCGCCTCGGCCTCCCAAAGTGCTGGGATGACAAGCTGAGCCACCGAGCCCGGCCCCAAGGATGCCTTTTAAACACCAGGAAAGGCCAAACCCTTTAAAAGAAATCCCAAGTGCCAGGCAAATGTGGTGAGGGGTGGGAGACTTAGCAGCCCTGGGACCCCCTCAGGCCTTGTCATTGGCCCATCTGTTCTCTCCGCGGGGTCCCGATGGCTTCTTTCCTGGCTCCAGCCACTCTGTTCTCCCCAGACTTCCTACGTGCTCATTCCTTCCGGTTGGGGCTTCCCTTCTGAATTCTTCTCCGGCGTCCAGCTTTGGCAGTCCCAGAGTCTTGGCTGTCTCCTAACCCAGCCTAGTAGATGGCATTACCTCACACTGAGGGGCGAGTGAGGCTTAACCTGGGAATACATTTGCAGCCCAGGAGTCCAGGAAGGTGAAGGATGGAGGGCTCGGGTGGGCTTTGGTAGCCTCCGCCTTTCAGCTGAGGTCAAGGACAGAGTCTCCGTGGGTGAGGCCGTGCCGGTTGTTGACCCAGCACAGATGCCACCTCACCTCCACCACCCGGGGCACAGACTCTTCTTCTGACAAATGTGACCCAAGACCTCGCTGTGGTGAGCTCAGCATTTCGTTCCCCTGCTCTGACATATCGGTGATGTGAGTATTTGAGCAGCGAGATCTCATTAGCTCTCCTCTCACCCAGGAGCTTTAAATTTCCCACTGAATTCATTTTAAACCCACATTTATGGGCTGTGTACAAAGCTCTGGGCTTGGCATAGGAAAGAAAGTGGAGAGTCAGCCCTGGGAGAGATCATAATACACCAGAAGCTAACCTGGAGCTCTGGCTGCCCATCTAGGGTGAGCCATGGCAGGGCTGGCGGGCTGGGGGCAGGAGACTTCATTCCTGGGGCGGGACCAGGGCAGTGGACACACGGGTGCTTGGAAGGAAGGTGAGATTTGACATGGGCCTTAGAAAAGGGGTCTTTAGACCGAGGGAACCTCCTGAGTAGAGGCCTGGAGAGTTAGTGTGGACAGAGCCTATAGCGGGGTGAGGGGACATGCTAGGGAGGTTGGCTTTGACCACAGAGGGCATTGGTTAACACTTGAACCTGGAGATCGGAAATCTAAGAGGCACTAGGCTCTGTGGTTGCCTGAATTGCATGGAAATGTCTGTGTGTACGTGCACTTTTAAGGGTAGGGTCTGTATACTTCAACAGAGACCCAGAGTCATCATGCTGATATAGACCATGGGGACCCATCAGAACATTGTTTTTCATTTTAAAAGGTATTTATGGCCCAGTGCAGTGGCTCAGCCTGTCATCCCAGCACTTTGGGATGCTGAGGTGACAGGATCGCTTGAGCCCAGGGCCTTGAGACCAGCCTGGGCAACTTGGTGAGACCTTGTCTCTACAATCACAAAAACTAGCTGGGTGCAGTGGCGTGTGTCTGTAGTTCCAGCTACTTGGAAGGCTGAGGCGGAAGGATCGCCGGAGCCCAGCAGGTCGAGGCTGCGGTGGCTGTGAGCATGCCACTGCACTCCAGCCTGGGCGACAAGAGTGAGACTCCAACTCAAAATAAATAAATAAAAAGGTATTTATTATAGAGGTTTTCCAAATATACCCAAAGGAGAGTGAAAGGAGGGACCCCGAGAAACTTGGAATAAACTTATTTCATGCTTTGCCTCAGCAGAGCCATTTTTGCTTAGACTGACGTGCTTTGAATCTAGTACAGGTTAGCCATAGATAGATAGATTTCCAATAGACAAGTTTTGGGAAGTGTGCAGTCATTTTACTATGGGCCAAGCTGGCAGCCTACCCCACCCCCTCGGCAAATCTCCATCAGATGCAAGACAAGGACAACCCAACTATTCAATTCATGGTTTAGTATAATAATCTCTAGGAGACTTTCAGGTAGAGATAACCATAGCGTGGACTCAGTGACTTGCCTTCAACGCTGATGGACTTCTGGCCAGTCTAGTGTCAGCTGTCCCTTCAGCTTGTCCCACCACCCCAGGATGCATTTGCTGCTAATCTCAGAGAAGACATCCAGTATGTTTTTAAATAAAAAGTTAAGGACTTTGAAAGGAAACTACCATGACACCATTAAGTCCTCTAAAATGCTTAAAAAGATTTCTTTAATATCATCCAATATCCAGTCAAGTGTTCACATCCTTGATTGTCTCTTGACTTTTTTTTTTTAACAGTTTGCTAATTCGATTCAGGACCCATATGAAGCCTACACAATGACTTCTTTAAGTCTCTGTTAATTCATCTCTTCTTATTTTTCTTGTAATTTTTTTGTTGAAGAAGCTTGGCCATTTGTCCTGTTGTGTTTCCTGCCTTCTGTCTGGATGTTGTGGCAGTGTACTCATGTGTCACTTAACATGTGCCTCCGTCTGTGTGTTCCCCATATATTGGGAGTCTGAGCTACAGACGTCACTACATACAAGCTTTTTTGTTCTTCAAGTCGTCTTCAGGAGGTTAATAATGACCAGCTGTCTCCCTTCTTGCCACCAGAGTGATTTTAAGCTTGGAAGAGAAGTGTGGGTGTTTCAGAAAGGTCTATTTTTAGGTGCAGAGTCTGGGCAGAGACAGGGACCTGGAGGTAGGAAGGCTGGTCGGGTTGGGAAGGTTCTGTTGTGGCCTCACAAGCTGTTGTTGTGACCTAGAGGAACTTGATAGCCACATGAGAGCCATGAAGTAGCTAAATACAGCAGAATAAACCAGGCATTTTTATGGACTTATTTGCTTTTTCTGTGTCTGCCTGAAGCTTTGCTAGGTGAGTTGGGTTTCCAACGTGTTGTCCTCTCTAGAAACATAAAATCCCAAGGGCTGGGATAGAAATGGCTAAGCACAAGAAGACCCCCTGGCCTGTGTGGTTTTGGATATGTGTTTTAAAGGAGAGAAACAGCAGCTGTTTTCTAATGGCAAAGGCTTAAACAGTGAAAAATGCCCAGATTGCAAAATCTCACCCTCCCCAAAAGGTACAGGAAACTTAATGTTTGAAAGTGAGCTTAAGTTTCTTTAAGAGTCAAAAATATTTCCTTGTTTCCAGACCCATCAGAGAGTCTCTGACTATGTTTGAAATTCAAGGGAGAAACGGGGGGGGGGGGGGGAGGAGAGAAAGAGACAAAGACAGAGAAAGAGAGAGACAGAGAGAGAGAGAGAGGCATATTATGCCTTCTTTTGGAATGGGTACACATAAAATTATCCAGCAATATAATATTTTGAATGTGTAACTAGGTTTATTTTCTGCTAGTCTTGAGTCATGAAATTAGACTTCCATTTTAGAAGGCATTCTGATTCCAAGATGCAATAAAACCATATTTAATGTTGTGAAACATTTTAAAGTGTGTTTTTAAAGGAAAATAATGCATTTTTGATAACTATTAAGGTGCTTAGCTGTTCACAACAAACTATAAAATACAAATAAAAATGTACTGGGGCTATATTTTGAAGTGTGGTGCAATTCCTTGGCGATCCGCTGTGGCAGCAAGGATGGCCGCTGAGCAGCACAGACCTCCCCTGGACCTGCCTGCCATGGCGGCCTCCTTCCCCAAATCCTGCAGCTCTGCCTCATGCTGTGAACACGATGGTTCCTTGGGGGGGTGTTCCTGGATGTTTTGAGGAAGCTGGTTTTCAGAGCTACTAGCTTGGTATAGCATGGAGAGAGCAGAGAAACAGGTGAGGCCCCCCTGACGTGCATATCCAGGAGACTGCTGGACAGCGGTCGGGGAGGGAGGCATAGACTCAAGCTGATGAACCAATGTTTTAAAACTAGACTTGGCCGGGCTCGGTGGCTCAGCCTGTAATCCCAGCACTTTGGGAGCCCAAGGCGAGTGGATTGCCTGAGCCTGCGGGTTCAAGACCCGTCCAGGTAACTTGACAAGACCTCGTCAATACAATAAATCAAAAATTAGCTGGGCATGGTAGCGCAGGCATGTAGTTCTGGCTATTTGGAAGGCTGAGGCGGAAGAATTGCCAGAGCCCAGCAGGTCGAGGTTGTGGTGACTGGGAGCGTGCCACTGCACTCCAGTCTGAGCAACAGAGTGAGATTCCAACTCAGAAAAAAAAAAAAAAAGAACTAGACTCCCACTTCCTGGCTGGTGACCTTGGATACGTCATCTAACTTCTCTGGTGGTTACTTCATTAATACATGGGGACTAAAAAAATCTTGTTTCTCGTACCCAATACATGGAGATTAAATATAATGGGTACAAAAATTGACTGTGTGCCAGGAACCAAGCAGTTGCTCAAGAAAGACTAGCTCTTGTTATTACCGAGACTCACAAGAAAGTAAATCAATAATAGAGGAATAACTTAGCCCACACCGACAGCTGAGGGAATACTTTGTAATCCCATTTTGTTATTCAGTAAAGGTAACATCAACTAATTTCCCTGATAGATGAATATTAAAAGTGTGTGGTGTGGAAACCAGCTTCAAAAATGGTGCCCAGTGATCTTCCTGGCCTTCATGACCAGAAGGAGATATATAGGCCCCGTCCACGTTGTAACAGAGTTGGCCTATGTGACCAATAGAATATGGCAGAAATAATGCTAAGTCACTTCTGAGACTAGGTTACAAAATATATTATATCCACATGGACAAGAATGAAGTTGGATCCCTAGCTCTCAGAACATACAAGAATCAAAGACTGCCGGGTGCGGTGGCTCACACCTGTAACCCCAGCACCCTGGGAGGCTGAGGCAAGAGGCATGTCTGAGCCCAGGGGTTTGAGACCAGCCTAGGCAACTTGGCAAGATCTCGTCTCTATAATAAATTAAAAAAATAGCTAGGCATGGTGACACGCATCTGTAGTTCCAGCTACTTGGAAGGATCGCCTGAACACAGCAGGTTGAGGCTACACACACACACACACACACACACACACACACACACACACACACACACACAGAGAGAGAGAGAGAGAGAGAGAGAGAGAGAGAGAATCAAAGACCTGTTGTAAGAGCTAAAACTATAAACCTCTTAGAAGAAAACAAAGAGAGAGTTTTCATGACCCTGGATTAGGCAATGGTTTCTTAGCTCTGACACCCAAAGCACAAAGAACAAAAGGAAAAACAGGCAAAAACTGTACATCATCAACATTAAAAACTTCTGCGCTTCAAGATGAAAGTCTTAATCAAGAAAGTAAAAAGAAAACCCACAGAATGGAAGAAAATTTTGCAAATTATATCTGATAAGGATCCTATATCTGGAATACACAAAGAACTTGTACAACTCAGTGATTAAAAAGTTACACAACCCAACTAAAAAGTGGGCAAAGGATCTGAAGAGACATTCTCCCAAGAACATATAAGCAAAGCCAATAAACACATAAAAATTGCTTAACATTATTTTTTTTTTTTTGAGTTGGATTCTCACTCTGTCGCCCAGACTGGAGTGCAGTGGCTGCTCCCGGCCCCCGCAGCCTCGACCTGCTGGGCTCCGGCGATCCTTCCACCTCAGCCTTCCGAGTATCCGGAATTACAGGAGTGCGCTACCATGCCCGGCTGATTTTTTGATTTATTGTAGAAATGAGGTCTCGCTGCCCAGGCGGGTCTCAAACCCGTGGGCCCAGGCCATCCACTCACCTCAGCTTCCCAAAGGCGCGGGATGACAGGCTGAGCCACCGAGCCCGGCTTGCTTAACATTATTGGCTACCAGGGAAATGCAAATCGAAACCACCAGCTATCACTTCATATCCACTGAGATGGCTAGAATCAAAATGATAGTAGCAAGTGTTGACAAGTATGCAGGAAAATCGGAACCCTCAGACACCGCTGGTGGGAGTGTGAAATGGTGCCACCATTTTGAGAAACCGTCTGGCAGCTGTATACTCCACGAAATAAAAATGTGTCAACACACAGCCTTGTACATAGAGGTTAGCAGCACGATTCGCAACAACCCACAGTGGAAACAAACAGCAAATGTGTATCAGCCGACAAATGGATTAAATCACATGTGATCTACCCAATCAATGGAATATAATCTGGCGATAAAAAGGCATGAAGTGTTTTTACACGATACAACAAATATGACCTGTGAAGACATTGCGCTAAGTGAAAGAAGCTCCTCATGAGAGATCACGTAGTATGTCACTCAGTTTGCATTAAATGCCCCAAATAGGTAAATCCGTTTAGACAGAAAGTAGAATCCTGGTTACCTAGGGCTGGGAGGCTTGGGGAGAAATGGGGAGTGATCGCTCGCGGTTATGGGGTTTCTTTTTGGAGTGATAAAATATTCTAAAATCGATCACGGTGGTGATCATTGCACAGCTGTGTGATTACACTAAGAACCACTGAATTGTACACTTCAAATGGGTGAATTGTATGACACACCCCTTACATCTCAATGAAGCTGTTATTTCTTTGAAAGCACATTACAAAGTAGAGCAGATCTCTATCATCGGGTCTGAACTCTATATAATGTCAAACATTAAATTTTAATTTGTCAGTATTACTATGTATGATTCTTAAAAACACCAAATAAAAGATAACAAGGAAGCTAGGACACTCTAAAAGACATTATGGCTTTTGCCTTGCTCTCTCTGTCAGATGACTCCCTCTGGGCGAAGTGAGTTGCTGAGTCAGGCGGAGAAGCCCACATGGTGAGAACCCGAGGCCTCCAGCCAACAGCCAGCAAGGAACAAAAGCCTTCTGTTTCCAGGAGCGTGGCAATGGATCCTCCAGCCCAGGCCAGCTTCCTCCCTGATGGCTGCAGTCTTGGCTGACAGCTGGACACTCCCAACCTCAGGAGACACCCCAGTCGGAACCCCTAGCTAAGCCACTTCTGAATTCCTGACTAGCAGAACTGAGAGAACAAACATTTGTTGTTTCAAGTCGCTAAGGTCGGAGTAATTCATGACACAGCAGGCAACAAACGCGTGCGTGTAGTTTGAGTGCGGCTTTGCCTCATGTGTTCCAGAGCCACCTGGGAGTAATTCAGGTCAGCTGGGGTGGCCAGACGTCTCCCTGAGAGCTGGGAGGTTGTCCCCAAGGCAGTGTCACTGTGTGTTTTCCTAAGTATAGAGCTGAGCTGGGCATCTTCCAAAGGCAGGGAGGGTGTCACCCAGAAGAGTCACAGATGCCTGGTTTCTGGCACTCTAGGCCCCTAGTGTGGCCACCCATCTAGGGGTAAAGGATGTGGAGGCCTTCTCCAGAGAAAGAGGCCCCGTCTGTGACAGCCCGGGGCGGCAGAGGACAAAGCTGGTGTTGAGAAAACACCTCTCTGCCTTGGCCAGACGAGGAACATCAGCCTTCTGACTGCTGCGATTCCAGAGACTTCGAGGCAAGTTAGGAGGATTGAAAGAGACACAGGAGTTTCAGAGGCACATCACTGGAGCTTTGGAGAGGGTGGCTGTACCCGTGGGCGAAACCGTTAATAAAATATGGAACTTTCTGGAACACTGGCATTCATCATCGTCTCCTACCCTCATGTCAACACTTCAATGCTATCCCCATTTTGGATGAGAATATAGTAACATCAAGACAAATAAAATGTGGGTATCTAATAAAAGGCAGAGTAGAGCTTCCCATTCCGGGCCAGGGCTGTGACCACCACACTGGAAAGATTGGATTCAAGTGGCGGGCGGGTCCTTCAGCTCCATGTGAGGAGGTTCTAGGGGAAAACGCTTGATGTGGATGTAGGTGATGTCAGACATGGTGCCAGTTATCACTTCCTTTACCGGAATTCTGGTTTCTGGCTCTCTAGGCCCCTAGTGTGGCCACCCATCTAGGGGTAAAGGATGTGGAGGCCCTCTCCAGAGAAAGAGGCCCCGTCTGTGACAGCCTGGGGCGGCAGAGGACAAAGCTGGTATTGAGAAAACACCTCTCTGCCTTGACCAGACGAGGAACATCAGCCTTCTGACGGCTGCGATTCTGGTTTTAGTAATCTGTGCGGGTGTGTACACGAGGGGGGACCTCCCCCCGAAAACCTCAGCATTATCTTTTTTTTTTTTTTT
>NW_007260317.1:99334-100809 GCF_000164805.1 Carlito syrichta
GTTAGCAGCACGATTCGCAACAACCCACAGTGGAAACAAACAGCAAATGTGTATCAGCCGACAAATGGATTAAATCACATGTGATCTACCCAATCAATGGAATATAATCTGGCGATAAAAAGGCATGAAGTGTTTTTACACGATACAACAAATATGACCTGTGAAGACATTGCGCTAAGTGAAAGAAGCTCCTCATGAGAGATCACGTAGTATGTCACTCAGTTTGCATTAAATGCCCCAAATAGGTAAATCCGTTTAGACAGAAAGTAGAATCCTGGTTACCTAGGGCTGGGAGGCTTGGGGAGAAATGGGGAGTGATCGCTCGCGGTTATGGGGTTTCTTTTTGGAGTGATAAAATATTCTAAAATCGATCACGGTGGTGATCATTGCACAGCTGTGTGATTACACTAAGAACCACTGAATTGTACACTTCAAATGGGTGAATTGTATGACACACCCCTTACATCTCAATGAAGCTGTTATTTCTTTGAAAGCACATTACAAAGTAGAGCAGATCTCTATCATCGGGTCTGAACTCTATATAATGTCAAACATTAAATTTTAATTTGTCAGTATTACTATGTATGATTCTTAAAAACACCAAATAAAAGATAACAAGGAAGCTAGGACACTCTAAAAGACATTATGGCTTTTGCCTTGCTCTCTCTGTCAGATGACTCCCTCTGGGCGAAGTGAGTTGCTGAGTCAGGCGGAGAAGCCCACATGGTGAGAACCCGAGGCCTCCAGCCAACAGCCAGCAAGGAACAAAAGCCTTCTGTTTCCAGGAGCGTGGCAATGGATCCTCCAGCCCAGGCCAGCTTCCTCCCTGATGGCTGCAGTCTTGGCTGACAGCTGGACACTCCCAACCTCAGGAGACACCCCAGTCGGAACCCCTAGCTAAGCCACTTCTGAATTCCTGACTAGCAGAACTGAGAGAACAAACATTTGTTGTTTCAAGTCGCTAAGGTCGGAGTAATTCATGACACAGCAGGCAACAAACGCGTGCGTGTAGTTTGAGTGCGGCTTTGCCTCATGTGTTCCAGAGCCACCTGGGAGTAATTCAGGTCAGCTGGGGTGGCCAGACGTCTCCCTGAGAGCTGGGAGGTTGTCCCCAAGGCAGTGTCACTGTGTGTTTTCCTAAGTATAGAGCTGAGCTGGGCATCTTCCAAAGGCAGGGAGGGTGTCACCCAGAAGAGTCACAGATGCCTGGTTTCTGGCACTCTAGGCCCCTAGTGTGGCCACCCATCTAGGGGTAAAGGATGTGGAGGCCCTCTCCAGAGAAAGAGGCCCCGTCTGTGACAGCCTGGGGCGGCAGAGGACAAAGCTGGTGTTGAGAAAACACCTCTCTGCCTTGACCAGACGAGGAACATCAGCCTTCTGACGGCTGCGATTCTGGTTTTAGTAATCTGTGCGGGTGTGTACACGAGGGGGGACCTCCCCCCGAAAACCTCAGCATTATCTTTTTTTTTTTTTTT
>NW_007260317.1:100829-121252 GCF_000164805.1 Carlito syrichta
TGGGCTCTGGCAATCGTTCCGCTCAGCCTTCCAAGTAGCTGGAACTACAGGCGCGCGCTACCACGCCCGGCTCATTTTTGATTTATTGTAGAGATGAAGTCTCACCAAGTTGCCCAGGTGGGTCTCGAACCCGCGGGCTCAGGCAATCCACTCACCTCAGCCTCCCAAAGGTGCGGGGTTACAGGCTGAGCCACTGAGCCCGGCTAGCATTACCTTTTTTTTTTGAGGGCAAACTCCCTTGTAGTACAGGCTTCCCCTGCTAGGTAAGTGTTCTAGGAACCCATCAGCGTCCGTGTACCATCTAGCATTTTTGTGAGAGGCTACATTGGGCTTCAGTGAATTTTTTTGGAGATTCTTTCAAAGCATTTGCCCATTTCATGATGGGTGATTTACGCGCACACCTGCCACACAGCGCTGAGTGTTCAGCAGTTTTTGACCCAAAACAGCATGGCCCCTTCCCTATTCACCTAATCTTGCCCCAAGTGACTTATTTTGTTTCTCTGGATGAAAAAAGTCCTCAATGGAAGATGTTCTGTCCACGTGGAAGAGGTGAAAGAAAAAACAACAGAAGCACAAGAAGGCATCGACATCGGCGAGTTCAAAAACTGTTTTGAGCAGCGCGAAAAGCATCTCCACAGGTATGTTGCATCAGGTGGAGAGGACTTTGAAGGTGACTGAAGTTTAAACATGTAAGAATAAATACAGGCTGGGCTTGGTGGCTCAGCCTGTCATCCCAGAGCTTTGGGAGGCCGAGTAGGTGGATTGCCTGAGACTGTGGGTTTGAGACCAGCCCTGGCAACTTGGCGAGACCTTGTCTCTACAATATATCAAAAATTAGCCGAGCATGGTAGCACATGCCTGTAGTTCCAGCTACTTGGAAGGTTGAGGTGGAAGGATCGCCGGAGCCCAGCAGGTCGAGGCTAGGGTGGTCTTGAGGGTGCCGTGGCACTCCAGTCTGGGCAACAGAGTGAGACTCCAGCTCAAAAAACAAATAAATAAATAAAATAAATACACAATTTCTTAAGAAATAAATTCGCTTTTAGGGGTCCCTCCCTCATATGTATATACAAAATGTATCGCCCGTTAAAAAGTGTATATGAAATCCCGACAAATTATAATAAACACTCAAGTATTTACCAGAAAACTTTTTTGAAAAAATAGTACTGGCTGGGCTCAGTGGCTCAGTCTGTCATCCCAGCACTTTGGGAGGCCAAGGCGAGTGGATTGCCTGAGCCCGTGGGTTCGAGACCCACCCGGACAACTTGGCAAGACCTTGTCTCTACAATAAATAAAAAGTTAGCCAGGCGTGGTAGCACGTGCCTGTAGTTCCTGCTACTTGGAAGGCTGAGGTGGAAGGATTGCTGGAGCCCAGTGGGTCAAGACTGTGGTGGCTGGAAGCATGCCACTGCCCTCCAGTCTGGGTGTCAGAGTGGGACTCCGACTCAAAAAAAAAAAAAAAAAATATATATATATATATATATATATTACCAGTAACCTTGGCACTCCTGTAAGCCCTTTCTCTGAGAATTCCCCTTCTTCTTTCCAAAAGTAATTCTGAATTGTATGTTAATCATTCCCATACTTTTCTTTCCACCTGTTGTTTTCTCGGGTTTCTGGTTGTTTGTTTGTCCATGGTGGCCAGCATGCTTGTACTTGAGGATTCTAGACCAG
The DNA here is from genome assembly GCF_000164805.1 of Carlito syrichta. Classification (NCBI taxonomy): domain Eukaryota; kingdom Metazoa; phylum Chordata; class Mammalia; order Primates; family Tarsiidae; genus Carlito; species Carlito syrichta. The sequence continues at coordinate 102,501 of NW_007260317.1, forward strand.
ACCAAAAACTCTCAGTTTTTCGAGTGAGAAACCCAGACAAGAAAAGTATACCACCTGCCTCTCCCTCCCCTGACCCCCCCAAGCAACATGGACTCGGAGTGCCCTGGCTGCATCTAAAACCAAATGCCATCATTCACGAACTGGTAGAGATCAGAGGGACTTTGACCATCACCTAGGCCAGAGATGGCACATGCTCATGCGGACGCCACTCAGGGTGGTGCCCTTTCTTGCCCAAAAAATGTTTGGTGTTGAATGCTCTCCATTCATCCTGGTCTGATGCAAGCCTTTCTCCTCCAGAAATCCATGCAGAATGATTCAACTCCCGCGGATGTCTCCGTGGACTGCTTTGAACTTACTTCTCTGGACCTGGTTGGCATGGTTTCGAGGAGGTAGTCTGTAAGCCACCTGAGGGAAAGGGGCTTTGCCGGCTCTTAAACCCCTCACAGCACCTAGTCCAGCCTCGGGCATGTAGTTGCTTCCTGAGTACCCACTGACTGGCTGATCTGCTGAGATCATATTCAGCCGAGCCTGGCGAGGGTCTCTGGTGATCTGAAAGTCGATGATCCATTGCCCCGGGACCGTGCAGTGGTGCCGGTGTAGGGGAACCTCCAAGACGCTCACACTATCTACAGTTCTCATCCTAAGAGCAATGACTGCTCTACCTGGCTCTTCACTTGCACGAATTCCTGAGTTTCCCCTGTGCTCCTGTCCCCTTGGCCAAAGACGGTCCCATGGCCAACCCTGGAATCGGTGGGAAGGGGTGCTACCAAAGAGCAAGGAGGTGGGAAACACACCGAGACATCAATCAACTGCAGGAAGGGAACTGGTATTTACGAAGCACCTACTATGCGCCAGGGACTGCACCAGATTCCTCACTGCTTATCTTACTTAATCTTCACAACGATTGATTCTCTGAAGCACTGACATCCCCGTTCACAGTGGAAGAAGCATCGCTCAGAGACACGAGCCACTTGGCTGTGCAGTTAGCAAGTGCTATCGGGGACTTTGGGATTGCAGAACTGGGGAGCCCAAGTGAGGTCATCACAGTGAGAACCGCATGAGACCAAACGCGTGTTCGTCTGAATCAAACACCTGAATGACGCTACTGAGTGACCCTGCTCCTGACTCACGAGAACACGGTCTCTCTGGGCAGACATTCGTCACCAGCACCCTGTCTCCTCCTGGTACCCCTGTCTCTCACTCCTTACATGGGGATCAACAGAAAAAGGAGGGGGGCGGGGAAATGAACAGCATCCCAGACGCTGATGGCCTCGTCCGTGGGGGTGCCGGAAGAAGACCTCTTCTCTTATTCCTTTCTAATGTCAAGCTTTGCCATCTGAGAGCTCACAGATCACCAAGACTCTTTCCTACCCTCTCAGACACAGGTTTTTAGCAATTTTGAAAGAGACCCAAGTCTCTCGCGTGACCTAAAGCCCAGAAAGCCTGTTGATGCGGCCAAGTCATAGGGCTCCCTCGGGCACGCGTGCTGGCACATTCACACGAACCCTTGACGAAGAGTCACCTGCACTGGGTTCTGGCCTGGAACAAAGGAAGCGCAGGTCAGGCCACCCCATTAGAACTTCCGCTATTAGCATCAACAACAGTTCCTGCCTCCCGGGCCATTGGGAGCCACGTGGAGCCACGTCCATTTTTAATTATCATCTAAGACAAAAACAAAATCAGGCTGGGTGCGGTGGCTCAAGCCTGTCATCCCAGCACTTTGGGAGGCTGAGGTGAGAGGATTGCCTGAGCCCGGAGGTTCAAGACCAGCCTGGGCAACTTGGTGAGACCTCATCTCTACAATCAATCACAAAAAATTAGCCGAGCGTGGTGGCACATGCCTGTAGTTCCAGCTACTTGGAAGGCTGAGGCGGAAGGATCGCCGGAGCCCAGCAAGTCGAGGCTGCGGCGACTGGGAGTGGCCACTGCACTCCAGTCTAGGCGACAGAGTGAGACTCCAACTCAAAAAAACCAAAAGGCCGTTTTCAGGTTCTATGGGAAGGGACTCAGATGAAACAGGTGCAAGGTATACAGCAGCCAAAACAGGCAAAGGGAACCCAGCCCTGCCTCCCATGCCCACGTTGGGCCTGACCTCCCAGCTGCCCACTGTGACCTGAGGCCTGACAACAGGTGGGACTGACACATGCCTCCGGGGGATGCATAGAGGCCTGCCCCCCAGCCCCGATGACCCCTCTTGCCACGCACAGCTGGAAGCAGGGGGCATTGCACAGCAGGAAAAGCGTGCTCAGCTCCAAACATGTGGCCAGCCTGGGAGCCAGCCCGGTGAGGCTGGAATTTCCGACTTCACCCTCCCCCATCCCCCACCTGGCCACAAGCTCAGGGCCCTCCTTATTCCCGCATGAAAGGGGGTGGCTGTCTCGCCTGGTGCCCGAGCCAGTCTGTTTGCTCTTCTTTGTGGGGGCTATTTCTGGCCTGGGCTTGCTTCCCCACCAAGGCCCCAGGACAAGGCTCCCCTTATGGGCCAGGGCGGGAGTCCAGCCCCTACTCTGGTTCCGTCCTCTTTCCCCAGGTAAACAGCGCTGCGCTCGGCTTCATGAATCCCTTCCCATTCTTTTTTTGATATTTATTTATTTTAATTTTAAAGTTTTAGGCTCAGGGGGTCCAGGGCATGTTCACCGCACGGGCATATCAAATACTGGCGGGGATCGGGTTTCTGGGGTCCCAGAATTTTTTTTGAGTTGGGGTCTCACTTTGTCACCCAGGCCAGAGGGCAGTGGCATGATCATGGCTCATCTCAGCCTCAACCTCCTGGGCTCAAGAGATCCTCCCATATCAGCCTCCTGAGTAACTGGGACTACAGACGTGTGTCACCACATCCAGCTAATTTTTTGATTGTTTTGTAGAGGTCTTTCTATATTGCCCAGGCTGGTCTCCAACTCCTGGGCTTAAGCCCTCCCCCGACTTCGGCCTCCCAAAGTGCTGGAATTACAGGCGGGAGCCACTGCGCCTGGCCTCAATAGATAATTTTTAAACCGTCTCCCCTCTCCTTGCCTTCTCGTTTTGGGGTCCCCAGTGGAGACGGAGGAGCTGGAGGTGAGAGGGAGATGAAAGGGGGGAGAAAGAGGACAAGAAGGAAGGGGCTGGCCACAGAAACCCCCAGGACGGAGATGGCCAAGGCACAGAACTAAGAGAAAGGAAAGGAGGAAGGCACCTACTATGTGTCGGACCCCAGGGCCTTTATCTGCTGTCTTGGGTAACCCTTACAGCAAACACCCAGTGTTCTTGTCATCCACCATGATTTGGGATCCGGAGACGGAGTTTCCGACAGCAGGTCTGAGACCACTCAGCTGTGAGGTGGCGGAGACAAGACACAAACTCGGATTTTTGGCTGGTGTTTCAGCATCGCTTCCTTTGTTCTCTCTGCTTCCCCCGAGAGGGGGTTACAGGAGAGAGTGAATGAAGGGGAGCAGGGGGGAGATGGAGCTGACCCGCCGTTCCCTGATGCAAGCAGCAGTAGATAGCTTAGATGGGACGAGGATTTTAATAGATGTGCACCCGGTGGTTTTCAGAATCCAGTGGAGCATAGAACAGGGCTTCAAAAGGGCCGGGACCAGAGTGTTGGGAGTCTAGACAGAAGAAATGAATCGACAGCTTCCTTGAGGTTCTGTCCCTGGAATAAATATGCCCCCACAACTTCTCTCTCCCTCTGTGCAAGGAGAGGGGTCTGATGGTTGCACGGGGGACACGCACGTTTCCCCAAACCAGGGAGACCGGTTGCACTCTCCACATGGTGTTATCGGGTGCAGGGAGACCGATGCCGAGTGCCCAAACAGCCAGTAACGGCTCTGCCAGAACGTTTGAGGCCCTGCCTCTGGGGGTCAGAGACTGATTCTGGCCACCTCAAATGCGATTAAGGCTGGGTCAGGCCCAGCCGGTAGAATCTCACTCATGACATGGGAACGGTCACGGTCATGACCACCACATTTGTCCTGCGGAGATGGGCCGGGCTCTGCCTCCTCCACACCCAGCTTCTGGCAGGAGGCATCAGGAATCAGCCCTCGTGCAGTCAGGATCAGTCACACTGGCTAAGAAAGACCCCCTTATCACACAGGAGCCTCTAGAGTCAAACTTCTCGAGTGGACATTCTAGTACCATTACTAGCTCTGAGACTCTGAGAAAATACCCATCTATCTACCTGCTGAGCCTCAGTGTGTCCTGCTGCAAAATGGGCATGGGGCGGTATTTGACTCTGCCATCTTCTACAGGTTGTTCTATCACAGGAAATAAACTTGCCTGTCATCCCAGCACTTTGGGAGACCGAGGCAAGAGGATTGCCCGAGCCCAGAGTCTCGAGACCAGCCTGGGCAACTTGGCAGGACCTCATTTCTACAATAAATCAAAAAATGAGCCAGGTGTCATGGTGCATGCCTGTAATACCAGCTACTTGGGAGGTTAGGTGGGAGGATCATCTGAGCCCAGTAGGCTGAGGTTGCGGTGGCCATGAGCGTGCCACTGCACTCTGGCCTGGGTGACAGAGTGAGGCTCCGACTCAAAAAATAAATGAATAAGGCCTGGCACAGTGGCTCAAGCCTATCATCCCAGCACTTTGGGAAGCCGAGGCGAGAGGATTGCCTGAGCCCAGGGGTTCGAGATCAGCCCGGGCCACTTGGCGAGACCTCGTCTCTACAATATATCAAAAAATAAGCTGGGCGTGATATCGTGCGCCTGTAATTCTGGCTATTGGAAGGCTGAGGCAGAAGGATTGCCGGAGCCCAACAGGTCAATGCTGGGGTGGCCGTGAGTGTGCCACTGCACTCCAGCCTGGGTGACAGAGTGAGACTCTGACTCAAATAAATAAATAAATAAAATTGTCATGAGTTTGTAAGCTGTGAGATCCGCACAGATCCCAAGAGGTCTTGTTATAGATAATCAGTTGCGGCCGGGCTGCACTAAGCCCGGAATGTACAAGAAGGACAGCAACATGGTCACAGGAGCAGGGTTTCAGGAGCTGAGGAGGGGGGTGTCCTGAGAGGCAGGCGTGTGGACTGCCAGACTGTTCCCCAGTGAGTAGCAGAGGCCCCGAGATCCCTTCTCACACTCTGAGGCCACCTGGCCTGAGGACAAAATTGCAGATTCAACCGGTAATTTTTAAAGCTCTGATCAGCCTCCTCTAAGCCTGGCCTTCTCTGCTGAGAATCCAACTGCTAAGCCTTTCCTGGCAATTAAGCCCCTCGCGGCTGCACCTTCGCGGAGCTGGGCTGTGGCCAAGCATCCCTTCCTGTCCTTCCCGGCTGGCACAGCACAGAGATGGAACCTGATGAAAGGAACCCCCTCGCGTGCTGGCCGCTTCTTGCTGGCGTGGCTTCCTGCAGCTGTGCCCTGTAGCAGCCTTCCAAATCGTTGCCCCAAAAGCCCTGTCTCCTTAATCCAGGAGGCCGTGTGCTCCTCTCCCCGTTCTGCGGGCCACTCCAAGCCATTTGCATCACTGCAGGGACTTGCCACCCAACAGACATCCCAAATCCTCCGGAATCTCACTCTTGGCGCTACTTAGGACCTGGGAGCCTGGAACAGAGAGATCAGCCTTTCATTCCTTTAGTCTTGGTGTTTACAAATAGAGTCCTCGGGTTTGTGGCAGTCCGAGCTTGGCCTCACATCAGTCCTTCTGATTTCTCACTGCCGTCCGCATCCTCGTCCTTCATTTACTGTCCCGACCTTCTCTTCTTGAGATCCTGGCACCACGCCTGCCTTCCTGGTGTATTTCCTTCCTGGAGGTTTCTAGAGGCTGTGGACTTGGTTTTATTTTCTGCTGTCCCCCTGGACCCTAGTGCATGCCCACCTCATCTCAGGCGCTCCATAAATGCTTGTGAAATGAACGCGTGTGTGTCCGTGGCCCTGTTTGTACATGCTCTCCGATGCTGCTGTAACCCTTCGATCCCACCCGCCCCCATCAAAACAAGGCATTATTTGAGCAACATTTCAGAAGGGCCATATTCACCAGGCCCTCGACCTTGGGAATTGGAGTCCCGCATTACTGCAGTCACTTGGGGCAGCTTCCCGTAGAGATTTATAATTGCAGAGCTATCTAGCGAGGTTTTACCATCAGGCTTCTAGAGGTGAGGAGAGAACTGTGTGAGACTGAACCCACACTGTGGAATGACAATTGCATATGGCTTGTACACGCAAGCATAATTATCGATTGTAACCTACAGATACACGAGGGGCTTGGATAGTAATTTCCAATCACTCAGTGCTGAAAATTCTCCTGGTGTGGCTGAGAAAGTGTTTCTGTTTCTGCCTGGTCATAGGATTTCTTTCTTTTCTTTTCCATTTTATCCTCTCTCCTTCCCTCCCTTCCTCCCTCTTTTTCTTTCTTTCTTTCTTCCTTCCCTCCCTCACTCCCTCTCTCTCTTTCTTTCTTTCTTTTTCTTCCTTTCCCTTTCCCTCCCTACCTTCCTTCCTTTCTCTCTTTCCTTCTTTCTTTCGAGTTAGGATCTCACTCTGTCGCTCAGGCTGAAGTGCAGTGGCACAATCACAGCTCACCACAGCCTCCAACTCCTGGGTTCAGGCAATCCTCCCACCTCAGCCTCCTGAGGAGCTGGGACTATACAGATGTGGAGACAAGATCTTGCTCTGCTGCCCAGGCTTTTCTCAAACTCCTGGGCTCAAGCACTCCTCCCGTCTCAGCTTCATAAAGTGCTGGGGTGACAGGCGTGAGCCACCGTGCCCAGTCATGGTTCGAATTTCGTGTCTGAGTGTTGCTGGTCTCGTGTCTCATTTCCAGGCCGTTCCTGCCCCTTACCCATTGGTACTGAGATGTTCAGTGCCTCGTTCTGGGATTCCTCTGTCAGGATTTGTGTTAGGAATTGCAGAGACACACAATTCAGATTTTAAATTAAAAAAGTAACGATGGAATGATTTAAATAAAGAATCACAAACTATCAGAGTTAGAAGAAATATCACTCCCCAGTGAATCCAAGGATAGCAAAAGGTTTTCTTATGTATTTATGTATTTCTTTATTTGAGTCGGAGTCTCGCTCTGTTGCTCAGACTGGAGTGCACTGGCACACTCCCGGCCACTGCAGCCTCGACCTGCTGGTCTCTGGTGATTCTTCCGCCTCCACCTTCCAAGTAGCAGGAACTATAGGTGTGTGCTGCCACACCCGACTAGTTTTTGTTTTTTGTTTTTAATTTATTGTAGAGATGAGGTCTGGCCAAGTTGCTTGGGTGGGTCTCAAACCTGCAGGCTCAGGCAAGCCACTCGCCTCAGCCTCCCAAAGTGCTGAGATTACAGGCTGAGCCACCGAGCTCGGCCAGCAGGTTTTCTATTCCAGGTGACAATGCTGATCCATGCTGTGTCGAAGCTTTGCTGGGAAGAATGCAGCGACCGTTGGGTGATGTTGGCTACAAGCTAGTGGCGCAACCCCCTACCACATATCTGTCCTCCTTGCAGAAAGGGAGGGATATCACATGATGGAAGGGAAGGCAGAATTCAAGCTGAATATACCACTAGTATTTTAGAAAAATGGAGACCCGGTGGCAGAAATCGTGTTTCTTTGACTCAATATCCCTTGATATTAAAAATCTCTTTCAGGCTGGGCATGGTGGCTCACGTCTGTCATCCCAGCACTTTGGGAGGCCGAGGCAAAAGGATTGCCTGAGACCGGGGTTCAAGACCAGCCTGGACAACTCGGTGAGACCTCGTCTCTAATCAATCGAAAAATTAGCCAAGCATGGTGGCGCACGCCTATAGTTCCAGCTACTTGGAAGCTGCCTCGGCTTGGAAGGGATTCCTGCAAGCCCTCTCTCAGCCTCAGCAAGGGCCGGTTGCCTTCCCATGAAGACAAATCAAACAAGATCCCAGGACAGAAAATGCTGAAAACACAGCAACGAAAGAAATGTTGAAATGTAAAGGCAAGACGAGAACCCCGTGATAAGACGTAAATTAATAAGACATACGTACCGTGAAGAGCTAAATTATTGCTCATTAATCAACAGACCAGAGGGATAGAGAGAGAGAATACAGCTTGTAAGCTGCCTTCTAAATCTTGATGTGAAAAAGGGAAGGGAAACATAAAATTCCTGCTTTAGAAATTCCAACTCGAAGACTAAAATGGCCAATTACAGGGACTGTGTAAGTGACCGAAGATTTATATACCTGACGGATATTTGAGCACCTGTTAAATGGGGCTGTTATGATGGGAGGGTCTGGAGCAGCCTGGAAATGTGCGTTCGGATGGGAAACCACAGAGTTTGTAGACACAGGAAGAGCCAAACCAGGGAAAAAATGTTTCCCTGGAAAAAGTATCTTGGTTTCTTTTTAAAGCAAGAAAGGGTTACTGTTCCGTGTCATACACAGTTGAATGCCGTTACATCTCTCTCTCTGGGTGCGTTTATTTATCTGTCAGTCATCAAAATAGTAACAAAATTTGTGCCCAAGAGTTGGAACCACAGGTAACTTTTTTCTTTTGTTAGCTTTTATGACATCATCCCTTCTTGTTTATCATTGCAATATTATAAACGAGATAAACACAAGTAGCATAAAATAATGCCCATAGTGCTCCCTGGATAGATAATATGTTGGTGTCTTCTTTCCAGACAGCTCAATAAGCAGATAGACACATATGTGCCTTTATTTGATAAAATTGGGATTGTGCTCTGTTTCTGGTGGTTACTTACAACCACTGACCCTGTGCCGGCTGGTGGCATCTTGACCTGGACCACTTGTCCCTGCCTCTGGGTTCACAGGAGGTCAGATCACAGAGTAGCCTGTGGCCTGACCACAGTCACAGCTAAGAAGACACTAAAGTTAGAGCCAGGCCATGTATCACCCGCCCAGCCTCTGCAGAGGCTGGCCTCGTCCCCGGAGTCTCATGAGCTCCTTGCTGTTATCCCAGAATGACGCAGCGACGGTCAGGACGGCTCCTCGAAGCTCTCACCCTTTCCAAATGGTGCATGGACAGGAAAATGTCAAGTGGCCCTGCTGAAAGCACTCGACCGGGGACAGGTTCTTGACAGGAACAGGTGTTCCTCTTCCCGGCACCCTCAGGGAGAAGGGAAGGGGTGCCAGCCAGGCTCCCCTGCCCTCCTGGAGCACGACGCATGCTCTGACACCTTGCCCCCCTCTCTGTGGCCAGGTCGAGTGCCCTCCTGGGGGAGGGAGGCCTCGGCGTTCTGTGCTGCTGCTGCCGTGGCAGGGACGGGAAGGACACAGCAGAGAGAGGCAGGCGAGGACCTGCTACTACCCCCAGGCCTCTTGCTGTCACCCAGCACCCAGGGGGTGAGAGGGAGGATACCCAGTCCGGGGCCGGAACTCAGGCTGTCCTGGCAAGTACCACAAGCTGGGTGACTTAAAACAAAAGTAAGTTACTCCCTCACCATTCTGGAGGCCAGAAGTCCCCAAGCAAGGTGAGGACAGGGCCACTCCCCCTCTGAACCCTCTCTGGGGGGCTTTCCTTGCCTCCTCCAGCTTCCAGAGGCTCCAGGTGTCCTTGGCTTGTGCAGCGGCACTCCCACCTCTGTCTCCATCTTCACATGGCTGTCCTACCTCCGTGACGGGCTCTTCACATGGCGCCGCGCGCGTGTCCGTGTGCGTGCGTGCGTCCTGACATCCCTCGTCTCGTAAGGACGCGTTCATACTAGATTCCGGCCCATCCTCAGGACTTCATCCGAGTTTGGTTACATGGGCAAAGACCCTGCTTCCCAAGACAGTCACGCTGATGGGCTAAAATGTCAACATGACTGTCTGGGGGGAGACACAGATCCGTCTACGACAGGTCCTAAGAGTGGACCATGAAGTTAATCTTCTGCTAATCTTCGGACATCTCTGGAGGGAGCGCCGAGACAGGACAGACTAAGTGTTTAAAAACACTGCTGTAACCCTCAGAAAATCTGTTTTTTGGGGATACAGGGCAACTATAATCTCAGAAAAGTCACTTAACTTCCCTGGGCTCAGTTTTCTCAGGTATTAGTTGAGCAAAAGCAGTGGCTTGCAAGACACCGGCCTCGACCTGCCAGTAGGAACTGGGTGCCGTCATCCGGATGTCTATGAACCGACTCAAGAAGGTAAGGCTTTCCTGCAATCTCTCGGGTGGGTCACACACGTGTTCCCAGGACTTTATTTCTTAGTTATTGCTGACCAGTGGCCCACAAAAGTGTGGTATTCATAAACTAAAATTAGCGTTCCCAGGGTTTACTGAGGACTCCTCTCCGTTGCTCTATGCCGTACTTTACAGAGGTGGAATTCCTCAGTGTTGGGAAGGATGCTTCTAGTTAGCAGTTGTTTTGAGCTATTGTGGTTTCCAACTGCTGTTCTTCATACCTTTTATTTATAAACTACTATTGACTTGGTGCCCTCTTTATCCATTGAGTCTGACGAGGGTTCCTGGCTTGTCCTGGAGTAGGTGGTAATGAGTATTTACTTCAAGAGAATGTTTGGTCCATAAAATTGTCCAGTATGTAGACATGATATGTAAGTGAATTGGGGTTCAATAATTAGTCATTCATATACCTCCAACACTAAGGAAGATATAGACATAGTGCTTGTATAGGGGGAGGTGACCTTTACATTTTGCTTGTATCGTGGGCTGACCAGTTATCTCAGTGTGCCTAGGACAGAAGATTTTGCTGGAAGACAGAACTTTTATTGCTAAAACTGGAAAAATCTGAGCAAACTGGCATGGTTGGTCACCGTATTATAGAGGACACTTCATTGGTGGCTTGCTTGCCTGTGGATTTGTGTTATCTTAGTAACTTTCATCTTTTATTTATTTTTTTATTTATATATATTTTTTGAGTCAGAGTCTCACTCTGTCGCCCAGGCTGGAGTGCAGTGGCACGCTCTTGGCCATCGCAGCCTTGACCTGCAGGGCTCAGGTGATCCTTCCACCTCAGCCTTCCAAGTAACTGGGATGTGTGTGCCACCACACTGGGCTAATTTTTTGATTTATTGTAGAGATGAGGTCTCACCAAGTTGCCCAGGCTGGTCTTCAACTCCTGGGCTCAGGCCATCCTCTCGCCTCGGCCTCCCAAAGTGCTGGGATGACAGGTGTGAGCCACCGTGCCCAGCAGTAGCTTACGTCTTTTGATCAAGTCATGGGCAATAAAATGAGTAGGGCGATTTCAAGATTATAAGGCATTCATTTATAATATAAAATCACGTGCCCAACGGCAGGCTCATCTCCTTTAACAGAAATGAGAAGTGGATCGTGTATGGTGCATTCGGGGTGGGCTCAGCGCAACTTGTCCGTTTGGCCCCTCTGGGATTCTCACTTCCTTCCCCTCAGCCCCACTCGCATTGTGCTCAGACTCAGGAGAGAGGAGGATGAGTGGACATTGGTGTTCTTTGGCCCCACTCAAGTGGGCATGGTCAAAAGACTCAGGGACCCCTGGTGTCAGGACTCAGAGTGCCCAGACTCAGTGCAGCCTATGGCTATGGCTGCAGGTCCCCTGTGATCTCGCTGGAGATTCTAAACAAATACAGAGAGAGACTCAGCCTGGCAGCATCCTGGGGTCCCACTGAGAATTCCCTAAGGGCAGGTGATTCTGGATTCGCTTACTTGACTTCATTGTTTCACAGGAAGGTGGGAGGGAAGGAAAGAAAGCTGCTATTCTTTTTTTGGGGGGGGGTGGAGTCTCACTCTGTCACCCAGGCTGGAGTGCAGTGGCACGATCACGGCTCACCACAAACTAGACCTCCTGGGCTCAGGAGATCCTTCTGCCTTAGCTTCCCTAGTAGCTGGAACTGCAGGTGCGTGCCACCATGCCTATTTTTTAAAAAAATGTTTATAGGAATGAGGTCTCGCTTTGTTTCCTAGGCTGGTCTTGAACTCCTGGGCTCAAGCAATCCTCCTACCTCGGCCTCCCAAAGTGCTGCTGGGATGACAGGCGTGATCCACCACGCCCGGCAGAGCTGCTATTTGTTTACATGTTTATTCCAGCCTGTCAGAACTCAGATCGGGGGCTTTTTGTTTTCGACTAAATTTAACTTGGTCCTCACAGCTATGCTGTGAAGGCTCAAGGACCCTTTTTTGTACATCAGGAACCCAGGTGCCTTGACCTGGCCCACCTCCAGCCCTGGTCTCCCCACCACGCTCCCCGGCCCTGAGGTCCCGAGGAACGCAGGGCTCCACTCACCTGAGCAGAGGTCACCTGAAAACTGGGAAAGGGACAGAAGCTTTAAAAAGCCCAAGCAAACAAACAAGAGGTCGACAATTTAAAAATAAAACCAGCACAAACCCAGCCTGGAATGGCAGCTCTGAGGGACTCATCCTTAGAATCCATTGTCCCCAATGTGCCCCCATCCTGAATGACCCCTCCTCCGCTGTTCCGGCTGTTTTGGGGGCACAGATGCCTCATGGAAGCGTCGCAGTCACCCCAAAAGGTGGCTGAGGCATCCACGCGGGGCTGCGTTCCTCCACATAACCTTCTCCTCTTCCCGACGTGGAACATCTCCCCTCACGTCAGCACGTCTCCGTCTTCTATTTCCAGAGGAGCTGTCCTCAATGGTGGGTAGGTGACCGTGTGGCCACCTGGTTCCTGCTCGGCCCGGAGTTTTTTTTGTCCCCTGGCGGGGGACAGACACTCAGCATTCCAGACTGGGTTAGCGGCGAGGCTGCTGTTTATTTAACTGGCGATCCCACTTATGTGAAATTAATTGGCCCTCCTCGGTAACCCGCCCCGCTTCCGGCCTGCCGGGCTCTGGTCATTGATGCCTGACTGCCCCATGGTGCGTCTGCTCCCCGGGCCGAGGGCAGAGGCTGGAAGCCGGGTCTCGGGGTGACTCACATCAGGAGGTTGCTCGACACAGGAGAGAGGTTTTCTCATTATAGACTGAGCACGGTTATTACAGAAACAGCGCCAGTGTCTCTCTCCTAACGACCGGTTCTCTTCAGGCTGGCCCTTTCCGAGGAAGTTTCTGTGCTATTATTACACGTCTCCCTGGTTCCAAATATGGCTTGCTCCCGTTTCTCCAGCACGCAGGTGCGTCTCTGCGTCTCTGCTGGAAACCCAGCCCCGGGGTCCCATCTGTCTCCATCGCTGGTGAGACCCAGTTTCCTCACAGTCTGAGCAGGCGCCCACAGTAGAGGTGTCCGGGCCACTCTAGGAGATGTCGCCTGCCAGGTGTCACAAGCATCTCTAACCAAAAGCGCACTGCGGATAGATGCCTCCCAGATCCGGGTTCCACACTCGGCGTTCGCTCCTGTCTTTGAGGGCGGTGAACATTGAGGCTGCTGGGGACAAGGTTCTTGACAGAGGAGTTAGGAGCCATGCTGGCCTTCTGCCTAGGGCCCTCCACAAATCTCCTGGCCTGGGCAGGAGGTGGGTGTGAGAGGCTGGGGTCAGGCTGTAGTCTCCATTTGGTCTAGGAGAGGACTGCGGGTGCGGAGGGGCAGTCCAAGAGTTTGCCCCCGGCCTCTGCCAACCCTGTGATAGGGCCACGCACATAAGCAAAGGGATTGGGCACCCTCCCACGTGTGTAAAACCCCCGACGTTTTCTCCAGCAAACTCCACACCAGCTGTGGAAGGAAGGCCACCTCAGCCAGGCACGGGGGTCTCAGAAACTCCACCCTCCCATCTGGTCTTGTTCCCGTCATCAACCTTCACGGTCCTTGGCCCGTCCAACGGCGGCGTGAGCTCTCTCTGCCTGTCCCACCTCCCCAACTTTGTCACGTGGTGTCCAGATCATCCCTCCCACTCTTCAGGTCTGATGCATCCCGGTCCTACTCAAGCTCAGACCCCTTTGCTGTGAGAAACACCTCCTGAGCCTCGGTTCACAGGATCACGCCCATGTGCGCGTGAGGGCCACACGGCATTGGAGGGGTTAATAACCCCACGCAAATATTCTTGATCTCTCCCCCACCAGACGGGAAATGATTTGCCACGAGGGGACCTGGCCTCAAGCGAACGCCTGGTCCTATGGTAGCCCTGCAGAGGGTGGCCATGGTGACTCTACAGCCAGGGGTCCACCTGTTGGCTCCAGAGTGACCACTGGGTGTTGGATGGACCTCAGTTCAAATCTTGACTGGGTCGACCTCCAACTCTGTGACCTTAGGCCAGTTACGGAATCTCATCGTGCTAGTCTCCTTGTCTGTAAGAAGAGACCAGTCGTAACTGTCTCGGGGTTTATTGTGGCTTTAAAGGAAGGAATACTGGGACGTGCTGGGTGGGGCTGTGACTGCGTGGACCCGGTTCCCTAGACAGCAGCTGTTATCCTTCCCCAGTTCTGTTTTGGGCCGGTGCCTTACCTCCAGCGAGACTCGACCCCCGTCAAATGAAGGGAGAAGGATGCTGGTTTTAGGGGCGGCACCTGGAAGGAAGGTTGCAATGAGTTCTGGGACGCCAACAGGGAGAGAAATCAGAAGTCAAGTCCACCACACTTTGCCCAACTCTTCAGCAGTCTACAGGCAGACCCAATTTGCCCAACTTTTCAGCAGCCTGCAGGCAGACCCAATTTGAGTTGATTCTCCAGATATTGCTTGAGCTCTTCCCAGAGGCGGGTGCAGAGTGGCTGTGCAGACTCTGAGAACCAGTGCTTGTCACCTGACCTTGAACGTAACAAACAGCCCCCGAGGAAGGTAGCTCCGATTACACTCATGGAGTTGGAAGAGCCCTTTCAAGGTGGATTGATTTATTGGACCTGAAATACAGCTCCGCAGCCCACACACAGATTTCTGCCTTTGGCAAGCTGCCCCGCCTGCTTCTTTCTCTCTTACCCTGGCATATTGATCTGTATGTGAGAGTTGGCGTAGTTTATTACAGAGGAGGTGTGTGGGGGGGGTGCGCACATGCCGCAGACCCAGGATGGACGCCCCCAGCTTGGAGACCTCACACTGAAGGGATGTCCAAGGCCTTGAGCTGGAGCGAATCTGGCCCCATTTCTTTCTGGGGTGTTTTCGTCTCATCCTCCTGCTTCCAGTGGGCACGGGATGTTCCAGAATGCCTCTCACTCTGTCTGATCCCTCTGTTTCTGAGTGTAGTATCGTGTCACTGTATCAGGAAGGAAGAAATCTCATCTTTGTTGCGTGCTTTGTGCCAGGCAGTATTAGCCACAGAAGAATCTGAGACTCGGAAGAATCTAAATTCAAATACTGATAGAGCCAGGATTCAATCTCGAACCCCTGATGCGATGACCTCCATGATGGTGACTCCAGGATCAGCCCTGCTGAGGGAGGGATGCCCAGCTGCCACGGGCAAGAAGTCCAGATCACAGGGGCATTTTTTATGGGAACACTCTGAAACGGAGGGGCACACTTGCCACTCACCTCATCACATTTTGTAGCCACCATGTGCATGGCTGTGTGGGCTTCTCCCTGGCTCCTGTTCTCTATCTCTGGGTAACAAATTAATACACGCTTAGCATGCATTTATAATCTCACTGTCCCCGTCGTAGAGGGATCCAGGCACAGCTTAGCTGGACCCTCTGCTTGGGTCTCAAGGCTGCAGCCAAGGCGTGGACAGGCTGCGCTCTCATTCAGAGGCTGAGTTGGGGATGCCTCCACATCCCCGTCCATGTGGTCCTGGTAGCCCCCGTCCTCTGAGGTCGCAGGACTGAGAGTGCCCATCCAGCCAGAGGTCACTGCAGTTACTTACCATGTGGGATTTGCAACGCGACCACGTGCTTTCTCGCCGCCAGCCAGGGAGAGAGAGACGCCTGCACGCTGTGTGACATGACCCAGACATCTCACCACCTTTGTCACGTTCTGTTGGCTGGGGGCAAGCCAGGGACCTGACCCACAGTGGAGGGCAGGGGAGCACACAAGGGCATGGATGCCACAGCAGGGTCAAGGCTGGGGGCACCTTACGGGTCTGTTCCCCACGTACCTTGTTTTCCTTCCTTTCTTTGAGTCAGAGTCTCACTGTGTTGCCCAGGCTGGAGCACAGGGGCATGCTCATGGCCACTGCAGCTTCAGCCTGCTGAGTTCAGGTGATCCTTTCACCTCAGCCTCCCAAATAGCTGGAACTACAGGTGCACACCATCATGGCTGGCTAATGTTTTGATTTGTTGTAGAGACGAGGGCTCACCAAGTTGCCCAGGCTGGTCTCAAACCCCTGGACTCGCAATCCTCTTGCCTCGGTCTCCCAAAAGGCTGGAATGGCTGGCATGAGCCACCATGCCCAGCCTCTTCTCCTTTCTTCCAGGCCTGGACTCACACATCAGGATTTGCCAGTAAATCTGAGCTTTAGAGTAATGATGTTAATAAATAATGCCACTATGTCTCTGGCACTGAGCTAGTTTTTTCTTAACTCTCTGCTGAAGAATAATATATCTATAGAAAGCAGCAACATCTCAAGTGTAGGACTCAATGAATTATTCAGAGACTGAACATGCCTGTGTAACCATCACACTGAGCGAACGGGTGGACCTCTCCAGCACCCAAAGGCCTCCTCAGGCCCCTTCTCGGCTCCAACAAGGAGCTGAGTGGATCACAGAATGAATCATGTGAGTTGCTCGCAGAATGGATCACGTGAGCCTGGTTCTGGGCATTTTATGGGTGGATTCCCACAGCAGGCCTTATTTTGTATATCTTTGACCCAACATTGTTTTGTTGCATGTGTTTCTAGGCTGTTCATTCTCATTGCTGAACAGTCTGTCGTGTGCATATACCACATGCACTCATCTGTTCCACTGTCGATGGGGCTTTGGGGTCTCTCCCAGGTATCACAAATAGTGTCTTTGGATGAACACAGGCACACATTTCTGTTGATTATACCTGGGAGTGCACTGGCTAGGTCCCACAGACTGTGTATTTTGGTGAGCTATGTTTGTTTAGTTTCGAGAGAGGGTCTTGCTCTGTCACTCAGGCTGGAGTGCAGTAGCACAATCATAGCTCACTGCAGCCTCCAACTCCTGGACTCAAGCAATCCTCCTGCCTCAGCCTCCTAAGTAGCTGGGACTATGCGTGTGTGTCACCACACCAAGCTAATTTTTAAATTATTTTTATAGAGACAGAATCTTGCTATTGTTGCCCAGACTGGCCAACATAGCCTGGACTCAAGTGATCCTCCAGCCTTGGTCTCCCAAAGCACTGGGGCTGCAGGTACGATAGTGTGTGTGTGTGTGTGTGTGTGTGTGTGTGTAAAATCCTCACATCCCCTCTGTAGGAAGCAACATCAGCCCTTTGTACATAACACCCTCCTTCTGGGCCAGACACACTTTCTCCCCAGATCCTGAGAGGTCAAACAAGAGGGAAGGCCGACTGGTGGGGTGAGAAAGTGTAGGTCTGGCTTGTTTGTCTTTTCACTATTGACAACCCTCTTTGTTATTTTACTACTTTTTCTTAAAAGACGCTGCTTTGAAGATTTCTGCACACCAAGCAAATGTCCTTTGCTCGGGACCATTTAATTCATCCTTTAATTCTCTTTTTAGTCAAAGACATGTCAACCAGCCACAGAACTCCCAATAACTGCACAGTGGCACTGACATAATTTCAGAGAAAACCAGGGGAAGTCCAGGTGCGGGGCCACTCCTGTACCCTGCTTACGAGAACACAGGATTTCTGTCGGGCCGTTGAAATGCTCACAACACGCCACCCTTCCCCTCCGTGCAGTCAGGGGGCTTCAGGTGACCGAGCACCCCGCACCTCCCCTGAGGTGCCCCAAGACCCATGTCTGACGTCCTCTGGCTTATAACCAAGAGTCTGACGTCCTCTGACTTATGACCAAGAAATGGTTATCCACGCTCAAGTCATTCACAGGCTCACACATTATAAACAAAATGTCAAGGCCTCATTCACTTACTTGGGGCTTGTTCTCAAGCTACGTTGGGTTCTATGAAGGTGGTAAGGGACATCTTTCAAGTTGCCACCGAGTGACCAGAAAGACTTGAGGTTTTTGCTAATAACCTGGTCCCTTTCTTCCTGTTGGTCTCTCGATTCTGTTCTTCATCTCTGTCTTTCTCTGCTTCTGTCTTTGTCTCTCTGTTTCCATCTCTCTCTGTACAGATATGTTTTATATATTCAGTGTGTATATATATATATAAAACATATATGAGAGACAGATCTATCTATCATCTATCTTTCTCTATCGTCTACCTATTATCTATCTTCTATCATCTATCTATATTTATCTAAATCTATCTTTTATCATCTATCAATCATTTATCATCTTTCTACCAACAACATTAGGATCCCACTACAGCTTACTTTTTATTAGTATTCTTCCACGTGATTAAAAAAAAAGCACTTTCAAAACCATAACTTTTTTTTTTCTTTTTTTGAGTCAGAGTCTCCCTCCATCACCCAGGCTGGATGGAGCTCACAGCCACCCCCATGTCGACCTGCTGGGCTCTGGTGGTCCTTCAGCCTCAGCCTTCCAAGTAGCCGGAACTACAGGCGTGCGCTACCATGCCCGGCTAATTTTTTTGTGATTTATTGTAGAGACGAAGTCTCACCAAGTTGCCCAGGCTGGTCTCAAACCCCCGGGCTCAGGCAATCCTCTCGCCTCAGCCTCCCAAAGTGCTGGGATTACAGGCTGAGCCAAATGCGCCGGGCCAAAAACGTGACTTTTAAAGTTGTTGTTAGATATTACATCCCATGCCGTTGCCATGGTTTATTTAACGAATTCTCTGTTTGGGACACGTAGGCTGTTCCTAGTACTTAGCATTGCAAATGCTGCTGCACAAACATCCTTGCACCCAGACCCTTGGGGAGGTCACTGACATTTTCCTTAGGCTGAGTGACAAGAGGTGGAAGAACCCACTGGAACTCACGGATGTTGGCTTTTTGGTTTTTGTGTTTTTTTTGAGTTGGAGTCTCACTCCGTCGCCCAGACTGGAGTGCAGTGGCCGTTCCCGG
>NW_007260317.1:121272-122678 GCF_000164805.1 Carlito syrichta
ATTATTTCATTCTTGTTGATAGCTAAATATTATTCTCTAGTGGACACAAAGGGGGACCACCCCAAAATAAACAGCGATTATCTTTTGGAGGGTGGGCCCGTTGTATCACAGGCTTTCCCCACCAGGTAAGTGCTCTAGGAACCCATGGGCATCAGGTACCAGTTAGCGTTGCTGGGAGAAGCTGCGTTCACTGAATTTTTTCTGGAGATTCTTTCAGCATGTCTGTCCAATTCATGATGGGGGATTCACAAGTGAACCTGCCCACGCCACGCTGAGCATTCAGCAGTTTTTCTGGATGAAAAAAGTCTTCAAGGGAAAACATTTTGCCGATGTGGAAGAGGCGGAAGAAAAAAATGGCAGAAGCCCTAAAAGGCATCAAAATGGACAAGTTTGAAAACTGTTTGGAGCCGTGGAGAAAGCGTCTCGATAGGTGTATTGCATCAAACAGAGAGGACATTGAAGGTGACTAAAGTTTAAACATGTAAGGATACATTTTTAAAAAATAAATAAATTCGGTTTCCTGGGGTCCCCTTCATAGATACCATGTTCTCACTATCCACGGGCCAGCGGATGGGCATGTAGGTTGAGTCCCACCTTTTTGGTAAGGTACAGGTGTCTTTCATGTATCACGACCTCTGTTCCTCTGGGCAGGCCATGCTTTTTTTTTTTTTTCATTAATCAGTATTTTTTATTATGGTTTTGTGGGATACAGTTAAGGGTAGGTGTACAATGACGTTTCATTCAGGCACCCTGTAGATAAGAAGTGTTTTCCCATCCCCCGACAGATATTTGCTACTGTTAATCCCATCCCCCTCCCCCCCGTAGTTTCCCAGTACCATCCGTCATTTTCTCATAGTATTGCATTGGATGTTCAAGGTCCATTATATGAGTGAGAACATGTGATATTCGGATTTTTGTTTTTGTGAGAGGTCACTCAGTATTATAGACTCTAGTTCCATCCAGGTTGCAGCGAAATTCATGATTTTGTTCTTTTTTATGGCTGCGTAGTATTCCATCGTGTATATGTACCACATTTTTTTAATCCAGTCCTCTTTTGATGGGCAGCATGGTTGTTTCCAGGTTCTTGCTATTGTGAACAATGCTGCGATAAACATACGTGTGCAGGTATCTTTTTTATAGAGTGATTTGTGTTCTTCAGGGTATATTCCCAGTAGGGGGATTGCAGGGTCATATGGAAGGTCAATTTTTAGAGCTTTTAGGAATCGCCACACTGCTTTCCACAGAGGTTGCACTAGTTTACACTCCCACCAACAGTGTAGAAGTGTTCCCTTTTCACCACACCCTCTCCAGCAGCTGTTATTTTTTGAGTTGTTGATAATTGCCATTCTGACTGGAGTTAGGTGGTATCTCAGTGTGGTTTTGATTTGCATCTCCCTGATGATTAG
>NW_007260317.1:122698-123357 GCF_000164805.1 Carlito syrichta
CCCGACTGATTTTTTGATTTATTGTAGAGATGAGGTCTCACTGCCCAGGCGGGTCTCGAATCCACAGGCTCAGGCAATCCGCTCACTTCAGCCTCCCAAAGGCGCGGGATTACAGGCTGAGCCACCGAGCCCGGCTGGATGTTGGCTTTTGAGTCTCATTATCCCATACAAATGTATGCCACTGTCAACAGCATGCGACCGTGTCTTTTTGGCCCACACGAGTCATTTCCTATTACAAATATTTTTTCTCAATTTTATAGGTAAAACATGATCACTTGGTTTTAATTGCATTTAACTGATTCCTGGTGAAGTTAAATATGTTTTCAGGTTTGCCGTCCCTGTGCCTTTCTCCTGGTTTTGCATTTTGAGTTGCTTTTTCTGATTTCACATGTGTCCCCACCTCCTCCACCCCCACAGAAGACATCCTGTGTGCACAGGCCTCTCTCTCCAGCACCGGGCCACGCTGCGGGGGTGAGACCAAGGTCCCACGGAAGAACTCGGCGGTTGTCAACTGCTTTGCAGATCGAACACGTGTCGGAAGGAGTCACGCACAGAGGCCCTCAGCTGCTGGGTCAGTGCAGCTGTCATTTCCCCCAGCCAGGAAGGCCGAGCTCCCCCTGGAGCTGTAAACCTCACATCTCCGGACGCCACCGCCCAGG
>NW_007260317.1:123377-125071 GCF_000164805.1 Carlito syrichta
GTTTTCACAGGACTGCGCCTTGGAGGAAGTGTCCCTACTGCTTCGGGGAACCCAGCAACTGTAAATCAGGTCACAATATGGCCCTGGCTTATTCATCCTCCTGAGACGTCCACGTCCTGGTGTCGGCGAGGGACCCATTGACCCGTTCATGGTGGATTTGCAGAGTCACCACTTTGAGTGAGGTCAGCCCGCCTTGCTCTTGCTGGACGGCGTGTGCTGGGGGCTTGTCGCAGCCAAGGTGACCCATCCGTGGGCCGGGTCTTGATCTCGTCCCTCCGTCTCTTTTTATCTTTCAGAGACATGAGGTGGGGGACGGGGACTCACCAAGCGTGGGGACATCCCCCTCCTATCCCTGCTCCCTGGCCTCCCCCGAGACTCTTCTCCTCCGGGGGGAAATGCGGGCCTGGACAGCAGCTGCGCCCTTGTGTCTCCGACGTGACAGGGAGTGTCGTTAAGGCAGGAGTCCCCTCCGTAAAAGGTCACTTTCGGGACCTTGGCGGGTGCTCATTAGCAACCAAGGCCAAAGCCGACTCAGTGCCCCTCCATAAATGACAGCACATCCTTGCGAGAGAGTACCAGGCAGCTATTAAAAATAATGCTTTCCGAGAATTTTTACAACACTGAAAAATGCTTATGACATGGAGTAAAATGAAAGAAAGATGTAAACCCACACACGGAATATAGAACACAGTCCTGGTTGTGTGGGAATATCATAAAATGGGGACCTCGTAAGGGGTCCCAGCAGGAGAGAGGAAGTGTGAGCTGTATGTTTCTTTCTTATTCTATTTTTAAAATTTCCTACATTGGGCATTTGTGACTTTCACTTGCTAAAAAAAAAAAACTACCATGATTAGCTTTTTTTTCTCGTAAAGTTTTACAGGTTCTAATTTATTAAAAATCTTTCATGCCGGCTGATTTTTTTTTCTTCTTTTAAAAAAATTCCATTAGCTTTGGGGGGTTCACATGGTATTTGGTTACATGGCTGCACTGTATGGTGGCAAAGAAAAGTCTGGACCTCAGTGCATCCAACCCCCCGGCCCACTTGTGTACATTGGACCCAACAGGTGATTTTTGGGTTCCCTTGGCCCCTTTCGCCTTTCCCTTCTGAGTCTCCAATGTCCCTTCTACCGTTCTCTGTGCCTTTGCAGATCTTAGTTTAGTTCCCACTTATAAGCGAGAACATGGGGCTTCCGTTCCTGCGTTCGTTCACTTTGGAGGATGTTCTCCAATTCCACCCAAGTTGCTGCAAAAGACATTATTTCATTCTTGTTGATAGCTAAATAGTATTCTCTAGTGGACACAAAGGGGGACCACCCCAAAATAAACAGCGATTATCTTTTGGAGGGTGGGCCCGTTGTATCACAGGCTTTCCCCACCAGGTAAGTGCTCTAGGAACCCATGGGCATCAGGTACCAGTTAGCGTTGCTGGGAGAAACTGCGTTCACTGAATTTTTTCTGGAGATTCTTTCAGCGTGTCTGTCCAATTCATGACGGGGGATTCACGAGTGAACCTGCCCACGCCACGCTGAGCATTCAGCAGTTTTTCTGGATGAAAAAAGTCTTCAAGGGAAAACATTTTGCCGATGTGGAAGAGGCGGAAGAAAAAAACGGCAGAAGCCCTAAAAGGCATCAAAATGGACAAGTTCGAAAACTGTTTGGAGGCGTGGAGAAAGCGTCTCGATAGGTGTATTGCA
>NW_007260317.1:125091-125481 GCF_000164805.1 Carlito syrichta
GAACACCATCATATCATCTGCATAGAGAGATAACTTGACTTCCTCTTTTCCTATTTGAATACCTCTGATTGCCTCCTCTTCTCTGATTGCCATGCTTCTTTTTAAAGACCGGGTCTGCCCAGGCGTTTGGGGGTTTCCAGAATTTCTGTCTGTGAGCCACGTCTGCTCCTGCATTAGGGAGGGTCAGGGACAGGCCTGCTGTCCAGGTCCAGGGTGACGGGAAGAAGGCAGCTGCCCTCGAAGGATGTGGAGACGCATCTCACTAGAGAATGCGTCTCAATCTCCCTCCTCCCTCCCTTCCTCCTGGGAGGAATTGCTTGAGCCCAGTCTGGGCAACACAGTGAGACCCTCATCTCTACAAAAAAATTTTTTTTTTTAAATTTCAAGACC
>NW_007260317.1:125501-131869 GCF_000164805.1 Carlito syrichta
GGCAGAAGCCCTAAAAGGCATCAAAATGGACAAGTTCGAAAACTGTTTGGAGGCGTGGAGAAAGCGTCTCGATAGGTGTATTGCATCAAACAGAGAGGACATTGAAGGTGACTAAAGTTTAAACATGTAAGGATACATTTTTAAAAAATAAATAAATTCGGTTTCCTGGGGTCCCCTTCATAGATACCACGTTCTCACTATCCACGGGCCAGCGGATGGGCATGTAGGTTGAGTCCCACCTTTTTGGTAAGGTACAGGTGTCTTTCATGTATCACGACCTCTGTTCCTCTGGGCAGGCCATGCTTCTTTTTAAAGACCGGGTCTGCCCAGGCGTTTGGGGGTTTCCGGAATTTCTGTCTGTGAGCCACGTCTGCTCCTGCATTAGGGAGGGTCAGGGACAGGCCTGCTGTCCAGGTCCAGGGTGACGGGAAGAAGGCAGCTGCCCTCGAAGGATGTGGAGACGCATCTCACTAGAGAATGCGTCTCAATCTCCCTCCTCCCTCCCTTCCTCCTGGGAGGAATTGCTTGAGCCCAGTCTGGGCAACACAGTGAGACCCTCATCTCTACAAAAAAAATTTTTTTTTTAAATTTCAAGACCAGCCGGGCAAGTTGGCAAGACCTCATCTCTACAACCAATCAATCAATTAGCCAGGCATAGTGACGTGCCCGTAGTTCCAGCTACTTAGAAGTTTGAGGTGGAAGGACCACCTGAGCCCAGCGGGTCGATGCTGTGGTAGCTGTGAGTGTGCCACTGTACTCCAGCCTGGGAGACAGAGTGAGACTCCAACTCATATAAAGAAAAGAAAAGAAAAAAAATAACCAGGTGTGGTGGTGTGTACCTGTAGTCTGGGCTACTTGGGAGGCTGAGGCAGGGGGACCTCTTGAGCCCAGGAGTCAGAGGCTGTAGTGACCTGTGATCACACCACCGCACTCCAGCCTGGGTGACAGAATGAGACCCTGTCTCTTAAAAAAAAAGAATTCACATCAAAGGTTTGCAGTGAAAGGGTTCAGTGATGCCACAGGCTTATCTCATAGAATGTAGAAGGCTGAATGCTCTGGAATCAGGGCGGGTGGGCTCCTGACAGCCTCAGAGGAACCCACTTTGCATTCACTCCCAACCTCTGTCTGCCTGATGAAGGCTTTGGTGGCTTGAGATGCCAGCGTGGCTCAGGCCTGTGGCCCGAGATCGACTTGGTGGGTCACGGGGGAACTGGGTCCCTTCTTATGGCTTTCCGGGAATGGGAGGCAGCCCTCCCATCACTGGCAGCAGGGCCCAGCCAACGAGACGGAGATGCTTGGGGCAGTCTCTTCCTCTGGTCAGGTGGACGGTCCTGAGCCGATGGGGTGACAAGACTTTGAGCACAGAGTCCTACCAATACACAGACGACCAGCAAACCAGCTGTGAGAAACACTGATCTTGATAAAACCAAACCAGTCCCTTTGTGGAGGCGTGGCCACGGGGCACAGGGTCAGGGTCAATGTGTTCAAAGCGTTACTTGCAGGTGTCTTCTAAAATCATGGCATGAGTCTTGAGGACTGGCCACCCTTTGGAGCTGGCCCCAGCAGGCACTTAGAGACTGGGGCGAGCTCTTCCTTCTGGGTCAGCCCTGGTTCAGGGTCGCGTGCTCTTGAGGTCCCTCAGAACCACGTGGGCTGCGTTTCGTCCAGCAGCTCCCATGACGCCGCCTCCTGGAAGGAAAGCTCCTGTGAGCTACCCCTCCACTCAGAAGCACACGGGGAGGGGGTAGGACTCACAGAGGGCCGGGGACAAGGCAGAGGGGGGCTCGCCAAGGGGGTCCCAGGGCGGCGGGCGTCGGAATCCGCAGGACGACTGCTGAAAGGTCCGGGCTCCCCACCACGCCCCACGGCCCCAGGAGGGTCTGCGTTCACCGTATCTGTGGTCTCAGTCTGAGAGTCACTGTGCTGGATGGGCAGGCGCCGAGTGTGAGAAATTAAAGTCTGGGAACGAGGCTGGGGGGTGGGGAAGATGGGGGTGCACAGACCCGTTCTGGGAGGCCGAGGCCACACGACTCAGAGAATGTGTCCGTACAAAATAGCAGCCTCGGCGAGCTCACTAGGCTTGGGCTTGGCATGGAAAGACTCTCAAAGTCGAGGAAGCCGGCCGGGCACGGTGGCTCAGCCTGTCATCCCAGCCCTTTGGGAGGCTGAGGCGAGAGGATTGCCTGAGCCCAGGGGTTCGAGACCAGCCTGGGCAACTCGGTGAGACCTCATCTCTACAATAAATCACAAAAACGAGCGGGGTGTGGTGGTGTGCGTCTGTAGTTCCAGCTGCTTGGAAGGCTGAGGCAGAAGGATTGTCAGAGCCCAGCAGGTCGAGGCTGTGGTGGCCGCGAGCATGCCACTGCACTCCGGCCTGGGCGACAAGAGTGCGACTCCGACTCAAAAAAAAAAAAAAAAAAAAAAAGGTTGAGGAAGTCAATGCTATCGATGTTTCCTGGTCTAAATCACGCATGGGGAATTTAGGGACATGGGCCTCTCATGAACCCAAACTGGAATGTGGAGAGGCTGCAGCGCAAAAGAGGGCTGTGGCCAGCCTGGCAGAGGCAGCCGCGGGCGCTCACCTGAGCGTGGGGAATTCTGACCACGAGAGGGCTTGTGGTGGGAGGTCTATGCCCCCCATTCACTGCTCATCTCCCTCCTTCTGTGAGCCTCTGATCTCTGGCGAGCCCTCCCGGCCCTCATGGGGTGGTAGGACCCCAGGTCACTCACCAGGATGGGCCCCGCTTCCGCAGAGATACAGACCCCTGAGAGGGCAGCGGTAGCCCGAGTGCAGGGGTACAGGGCGGGCGAAGTAGAGCTGGTCCAGGGACATGGCACAGTGGAATATGTTCTGCAGAGACAGGGCCGCGGTCGTTAACATAAGAGTCTTACAGCTTTTACCGCCCTGGCTGGGTTCCTTCCCCTCCCCCGTTCTCCAAGGAAGGTTCTTCTCCTTCCAGGATCTTTTCTTGGGTTCTTAAAATGCAGAAAGGAGAAGGGATGGGACAGGACAGGCGCATGCCCTGGGCTGGGGTGCAGCTTTCCAGAGGCCTTGTTCAGGGAGGAAGCAGGGTGGGGTGCGCCTTCAGAGCATGAGGAAACAGGGTGGGAAAGAAAAGGTGCGGCTATCAGGGTTTTACTGTCGACGATGAGCCCCCTGGCTCTGTCTGGGAAGCAGGAGAGGGCTCGTTTTGGCCGCTGGCATGCACTCCTGCCAGAACAGGCCTCCGTGGCCAAGGCATCCCCTGGAGCCCAGACCCGGCACCCGACCCAGCATAGGGTCACCCGGAGTGGCAGACACGGGCTGTGGGACCCGGGCGAGGTTGTGCTCTGTGGGCTTGGGTGCGACCAGCCCTGGCCGAGCAGGGGGCAGCGGGGACGAGGGGAAGCATCTGCTGGACGTCACCCCGGGATGTCCCCCGCCCTCCCCGGCTCCCTCACCCTGCCCCTAACTGCGCCCACCCCCTTCCCTCAAGTCCATTCCTCCCCACCTTCCTGCCTCAGTGGACGACACCATGTCCTCCTCTTGGCCTTGAGGCTGGCCCTTAACGTCCCCTCCACGCCGTGCACACTGTCCCCAAGGCGTCCTAAGTCCACCACCCCCATGCCGTCAGCACCCACCCGTTCCCTTTCTTCCCACGGCCTGGCTTTCCCCACTCTGCACTTGGATAAGCACAGTCCTATGAAACCGTCATGGGGTCACCTATGTAATTTTATTTTTTATTTTATTTTATTGTTTAGAGCCAAGGCCTCGCTCTGTTGCCCAGGCTGGAGTGCAGTGGCATGATCAGAGCTCACTGCAGCCTCCAACTCAAGTGATCCTTCCTGCCTCAGCCTCCCAAGTAGCTGGGATTCCAGGCACGCACCACCACACCTAGCTAATTTCTAAATTTTGTTCTGTAAAGACAAGGCCTCACTACGTCTCCCAGGTTGGTTTCAAACTCCTGGGCTCAAGCAGTCCTCCCACCTCGGCCACCCAAAGTGCTGGGTTTACACGAGTGAGCTGCTGTGCCTGGCTATATATAGACTTTTAGATGTACTAGTAGCCACGTTTACAAAGTAAAAACGAGCTGGTGAAATGAATGCCAATATTATTTAGCTCAATAAATCCAAAATGTTGCCATTTCGCCATGCAGTCAACGTCAAAGTTATTGATGAGACACTCTACATTGTTTCCATAGAAGGCACTGCACGTTGTGTGTTCTACACTTGCAACACACCTCAAACTAGCCTAGGACCTGCTCAGGACTCAGTAGCCACATAAGGCTATTGGACTTGGCCTCCAGTTGGCCTCCCTGCCTCCAGTCTCTAGTTTTTGACAAACCAAGAAGTCTGAGGGTGTGCTGGAAAGAAAGCCAGACGGGAGGGCCGGGATTGTGGCTAGACGCCTGTAATCCCAGTGCTTTGGGAGGCTGACGTGGGAGGATTGTCTGAGCTCAGGAGTTCATGGCCAGCCTGGGCAACATAGACAGACCCCATCTCTTCAGAAATAAAAGTAATAAATAAAAGCCAGATGGGAGAGCGGACATGGATGCTGAGGCAGAGGCCACAATCGCAGAGGCCTTCTCAGCGGCCGTCTTACCCGTGTCTCTCTGTCCCCACCCCTGCCTAGATCTGACCACTTCTGTGTCATTACCTAGATCTGACCACTTCTGTGTGCCTCTCAGCCAGGGTCTCCGCCGCTGCCCTCCCTTCCCAGCGAAAGGCGGCCATGGAGGGGCGAGGGCAAGCCGAGAGGCCACAGTCAGGAAGCAGGGGTGGGAGAAGAAGGATGCGCAGAGAAACCCCAGGCTTGCACTCACCCCTCCCGGAAGCCCAAAGATCCTCTCCAAGTCTGGTGGCGTGAGGATGTCTCTGCCCACCACAGAGTCCTTGAAGCCGGGGGCGTAGGCCTCGATGCAGTCAAACACTGGGCACCATGAGCAGAGAAGCGGGGGTGTCAGGGAAAGGGCAGGCGTCATGGTCATGTGATGGCAAGGTTACCAACCCTTGTGGAATTATGCACTCGAGAGGGCTGATTTTATCCCATACAAGTTACACCCCAATAAGTAAAAACAAAAATCGGTCCACAGGCAAATAAGTAACTCATCTCAAAGACCTACGGATGGGGCAGTCTAATCCCCCACTCCTTCCCACCTCCTTACCCCAGTCCCAAACACAAAGGTACTTGTCTCTTCTTGAATATGCAAAGCAGTTGGCACCTCTTGGCTTTGCTCAAGCTGTTTCTTTTGCTTGGAATGCCTTTTGCTGCCTGGCCCACTCCTATTCATCCTTTAAAACCCCGCTCGAATGTCCCTCCCTTTGAAAGCCTTCCTTGTCTCTGGCCCACGGCTTCCTCCTCTGACGGGTATGCTCTGCTGTCTCGCATGACTGGTGTCCTAAAGAGCGTCCCTCTCTAGTCTGCGAGCCACTTGAGGGAAGGGGCTGCGTCTTTTGGCTCTCCCAGCCCAGTGCCGACCCCTGCAGACATTCCCAATGCTGACTTGAGGTCGTCTCTCCCTGGGAGGCAGCGCCTGCGGGTGTCGATCTGAGTGGGGCCGTTGGGGCGCCTGCTGACGTCGCCCTGGACGCGGGGCTCGGAGCCCTCTTTACCTGTGTCCGCGTACGCGTTTCTCTCCTGCTCGTCCCAGACCTTGCCTCCCGCCAGCGTGTAGGGCGTGTACTGGGTGAAGATGGAGACGACATGGCAGCCGGGCGGAGCCAGGGTGGGGTCCAGCGAGGACGGGATGCAGAGCTCGATCATCGGCCTGTGGCGGTGGCGGGCAGGGAGAAGAGGGCGGGTCTGAGGAGCTGCAGCACCTGGGACGGGGCCCTGGGGGGACGGGGGACACGGCGGAGGCCCGCGGCAAAGGTCGATGGGCAGGGTGGAAAGACGGTGGATTTCCAGGAAGGGTGGTGGTGCAGCCGTGAGGCAGGTGGGAAAGCTCCTGCGGGAAGACCAGAAATAAGAGCCCACGGGCCGGGCGTGGGGGCTCACGCCTGTCATCCCAGCACTCTGGGAGGTCGAGGTGGGAGGCCTGCCCGAGCCCAGGAGCTCGAGACCAGCCTGGGCAACATGGTGAGACCTCGTCTCTACAATAAATAAAAAAAATTAGCCGAGTGTGGTGGTGCACTGGTAGTCTCAGCTCCTTGGGAGGCTGAGGCGGGAGGATCACCTGAGCCTGGGAGGTCGAGGCTGAGGTGAGCCTTGATGGTCCCACTGCACTCCAGCCTGGACGACAGAGTGAGACTCTGACTTGAAAAACGAAAAAGAGCTGGCCTCGGTGGCTCAGCCTGTCATCCCGCACCTTTGGGAGGCTGAGGTGAGTGGATTGCCTGAGCCCGCGGGTTCAAGACCCGCCTGGGCAGCAAGACCTCATCTCTACAAT
>NW_007260317.1:131951-155212 GCF_000164805.1 Carlito syrichta
GCTGGGGTGGCCGGGAGTGGCCACTGCACTCCAGTCTGGGTGACCGAGTGAGACTCCAACACAAAAAAAAAAAAAAAAGAAAAGAAAAACGAAAAAGAACAAGAAAGAAAAAGAGGAAGGAAGAAAGAAGGGAGGGGGCGAGGACACGGAACCCACTCTGGGCTGGGAATCAGAGCCCCCATCTCTCCAGGAAGCCCGCTCGGCCCCGGGCCCCCCGGTGCGACTCCCATGCGCCCACGCCTCACCCTGCCCTGCCCTGGCCCACGGGCCTCTATCCTGGATGCCCTTCCTGTCCTCAGAACTTGAGCAGGGATTTAGGTGGATCCTGGGTCACACGAGGTGTGTTGCCAGGCCGAAAAGGCCGGGCCCTGCGGCGTGTGGACGCGGGAGGCCACCTGCCGCCCACGCCCGGGTGTAGGAACGTGGGGGGATGCAGAGCCCCGGGCCCCACCTGCGGGAAGGCCGGCCGTCCATGGCATCCTGGAAGGCCTGATGGAGCAGGAGCGTGTCTTCGCAGTTCAGGTGGATGGAGCACTGGTGGTGGGGCAGCGGCTGGCCCCCAGGGGCGTTGGGGGCCGCCAGGAAGTCAGGCAGCCTGTCTAAAGCCACTGCAGGACCGCAGGGGAGGGTCAGGTCCCCCCTCCCTCCAGCCATCACCCCGCCCCCCGTGGTGACCGGGAGTAGGGAGCCGTGAGTAAGGGTTTCACCTTCACACCGGGGGCGGTTGGGGACCAGAGACGATGACTTGGGCCGGTGTCCCCGGCCTTGGAGGTTTCTCACTCCGATCACGTCCAAAGGGTCAGCCCTGCAATCTGGGGAGCTTCTTACCGTTGATCTTGGTGACCGGAGACTGGGTGTCCAGCTGAGAGACCCTCTCCACGAACGCCTTGGGAAGCCACTCCTAGAAGGAGAAGGTTCCATGAAGGCCTGAGATGCCCGCAGCCCCCGGGAGGCCGCTGCCTTTGCTCAGGCAGGTCCCTCAGCCTCCACCTCTGGAAATGCACTGCACCCGGCAGAGCTCAGCCAGGACCGCCTCCTCTGTGAGGCCTTCCTGGATCCTCTCCCAGTCAGTACCACCTGCTTCTTCCTCTGAGACCAACAGCCCTGGTGGTAAAAAGCCCGCACCTCCCCGGCTGATGACAGGCCCAGTGGCTCACAGGCCTCTTTTCGCCTCTGCTCTGGGAGCTCTTGGAAGTCTTGATGATTGCAGAACTGCCCTAGTGAGACGCTTTGCACGGATGTTTGCTGAATTTTATCAGCGGAATCACTCAGGGAAAGCAGTGCTCTCCCATATAAGAACAGCCCCAAGAATGGCTGGAGTGCCACGCTCCTATCCATGCTGTCATGGTTTTGGGGGACAGGGAAGTTGTGGTCAGTTGCAACAATGGCCCTCAACGCTCGCACCTGCCTGTATGCACGCCCCTTCTTTGAAGCTCTGTCACGCCCTCCCGCTCCGACTCTGGACTCAGCCACTGGACTTGCTTTGTCTAGCACATATGGTGCAAAGACCCAGCCACATGACGCTTACAGGACAGTGCCTGCTGGTCCCTCTGACAGCCCCCAAGAGCATGCCGGGACCACGGAGCTGGGAGAGGAAGGCCACATGGAGCACAGCTGGGGAGCCCATCAAACCAGCAGAAGCCACCCAGGGCCAGCCAGCCGGCCAACCCCAGGCCCCTCAAGGAGTCCAGTCAAGAGCAGCACAGCCGCCCCACTGACCACAGCCAACCACAGATGCCCTAGCATACACCGGCGGGCTGAGTCCCGCCAAGATCGACTGAATTTCCCAGATCTGGGTGCTGGGATTTCTCGGTATGCTCTCAGAAGTAGTGCGGCTGTTTGTGCATTGATTAATGAATCATCACCTACATGACAGCAGGTCACAGACGTGGGCATATGGTGGGGGGAACTCTGGGCAGACCCGGGTTCTGGCTCTGGCTCTGCCCACGGCTAGCCGCATGGCTGGGTCATGTCCCCAGCCCTACCTCCTCGCTTGGGGGCTTCTTCCCTGCCTGCCACCTGCCCGGGACCCTCCTGCCCCCCAGACGCATCGTGACTCGCCCTGTGATGCAGCCCTGGCTCTTGCCAGCTTCTGTGTCCAACCCTGGTCCTGGCAGACATCCACCCTCCACCCTTTGCCCTCCCGGCCTGGCCTCACCTGCGGCGTCAGCTTCAGGAAGGTGGCCTGTGGCGACGCGCTGGACAGCACCACTCGGCTCCTCACCTCCGTGCCGTCCTGCAGCACGACGCCTTGCGCTCGGCCCTCGCTGCTCACCTGCACCTTCGCCACCGTCTAGAACCCGGCAGAAAGCGGCCCCGGAGCCCCGGGAAGGGAAGTCCAGGTTGGATCCTGTGGATCTTTTGTGAGTCCGTGCTGGCCCTGGCCGCCTGCAGCTTCCTCTCCCCAAGCCCACCCTCCATGGAGTCTTAACCTGCCTCTCCAACCTGGGGCCCAGCCCAAACGTGGTCCAGTGACCAGCGGGCCCAAAGAGGGTGCGCAGAGGGGCTGGGAGCTCGTTGATGAGGGCTCAGCCACAGGCAGGCTGTGTCCCTTGCATCCCCTGATTCTGAGCCCCTCCTGGCGCCTCGGTCAAACAAGGGACCGTCCAGATCCAAGGCTCTGCTCTGCCCGGGGCTCCCTGCCAATAATCGGGGCGGGATGAGGGGCTGGTCACCTTTTCCGTGAAGATGCTGGCTCCGTGCGAGGTGGCTGAGCTGGCGATGGCATCGGAGAGGGCACCCATGCCCCCTTGGACGAAGCCCCAGGCCCCCTGCGTCCCCTCCAGTCCCCCCATCACGTGATGCAGCAGCACGTACCTGAGGACAGACCATCGGGTCAGGGCTGGAGGCGAGACCCATCTCTCCAGGGTTCTGGGTGCAAATCTTCCTCCACCTTGCCCTCGCCTCCCTGCGCCCTGCCAGCCCTCTGCCATCAGCTTTGTGAGCTCCAGCTCTGGACAAGCCTGCTGCTTCCTCACTCTGCCTCCTTTGCCCAGGAGCGTGGGTTGGTCCCGAGCTTTGTTCCCCCACGGAATGGCCATGACGCCCAAGCCGGCAGCTCCAGCGGCCCCCTGAGCTCTGGCCCGCGTGCCCAGGCCCCACGGACATCCCCATTGGGATGCTTTTCTGTAGGCGTCTTGAACCCGCCCATTCTCTCCGTCCCCAGCCTGCTTCTCACAGCCTGCTCCAGCCTCGTGAACGCCCGTCAGCTTCCAGCAGACCCCTGGGTCTCAGCCTGGACCTTGGCATCCTCCAGCACATCCAACAGCACCACCCACCCCGGCTTCCTCCACCCCCCTGCATCGCTTCCTTATGCCGCGGGAGTGCCCCTCCTTGGACTCCCCCTTCCTCCCCTGCAGATCTCTGGCCTGAAGACCCCGGAGCCCATCCCAAACTGGCCCCGGCCTTGGGTTTCTCTCCCTCCGGTGCTCACCGGCTGCGCGTTGCTCCTGGGGTGGCGGCCAGGCTCCTGACGTGACCACGGGGCTCCTCCCGCCCCTCATCCTGCCTCTGCACACCGTCTTCTCCCAAACGGACCTCTCAGCTCCCCGGGCAGATGGCAGCCCTCCACCCCGGCCTTGGCATCTGCAGCTCAGCCAGCCCTGCGCCCACCCTCCCTCGCCTTTTAAGCCTCCGGGCTCAGACCCAACGCCCCTGCCCCGCCATGTGGAGGCCAGCTCTGCCCCGGGGATGCCTGCCCTGCCCTAGACCCGGTGGTTTCCCATCATGACGCTCATCCTCGCGCCTGGTCTCTCCATCGGGACGTCTGCTCCGTTCACGGCTGGACCCCCAGCACCCAGCAGAGCTGAGGGCTCCATCCGTGTTCGGTGAAAGAATAAATGAGGGAACAAATGGCCCGACGGCGCGTTTCCCACGCAGAGGCCCGGAGAGATGAGGACGGGAGGCCCCGGCTGGAGGCCCAGAGTGGCTGCCTGGTCACAGGGCTGGGCTGGGGTGTGGCAGCTGAGGCCAGCCCCCTTCTCACGGCCCCGGGAAATCTGGGGCAGCAGCAGGTATGCTGAGGACCATGTTCATCCCTTGGGAGACAAGCCGCGTCCACAGCTATGAGCGGCATCTCCTGGTCCACTGGGAATGGCCCAACCCTGGCGGCACCCCCATCCCAGAGCGCGCGCGCGCGCGCGCACACACACACACACACACACACACACACACACACACACACACACACACACACCCTGCTCCTGCTTCCACGAGGTCCCATGCAGTCACGCCACCCGGCAGACTGCGCTGTCTGGCTGCCACCTCTCGGATCCAGCTGTCAGCACACACCCACCACAGAGAGGGATGGCTGCCTGTCCACACGGAGGGATCTGTGTGTCCTGGGCCCAGGGCAGGACCCGGGGGAGAGGAGGGACAGCGGGCCTTTGTGGGAGAGGGCTGGGGGAAGGGGAGAAGATACTGATGTTGAAAGGTTGTCACGGGCACGGGAGGGGTTTTTCTTAGTGAAGCCATGGTCGCTAAGAAGGGAGATTTGGGGGGGTCGACTGTGTGACACTGGGCTGCACCCCAGTTCTCAGGTGTGGCCTCGAGGGTTTGGTGGATTTTGCCTGTGCCCGGCTCCCAGTGCGAGCTCAGGAAGCGGCGGTCACTGCCCCGTGGTCCTGCCTTGGATGGGAGCCGGCTCAGTCCCTGCCACCCGACTCCCCCACTCACCCACTCCCCGGGGTGCGGGGGCTCGTCATGGCTCCAATCACGGCGTCTGTGGCTAGAGTGGCTTTTAGAGGCTCTGACTCAAACCACTGATCCAGCACCTGGACAGCCCGACAGCAGAGGGGAGGGCTGGGGGCCTTGGTGGGAGGGAGGTCCCCCACAGCCTGGTGAGGACACCCCCATTCCCCAGCGAGACCTCCCCACTCCCCAGAGAGAACCTCCACTTCCCAGTGAGACCCTCACTCCCTGGCAAAGACCCCCACTCCCCGGTGAGGACCCCCCAGTGCCCGAGGTAGGGGTCCCTCACCTTGGTAATGGGAGCCGTGAGGACCTCATAGTACTGGGGCAGCCGGGCTCCCAGGATGCGACCTAAGGGGAGGATCACAGAGCAGACTGAATCTGACATGGAGCCGACCGGACCCTCGGGCGTAAAGCAGTGGGTGGCTGAGCCCTCCTGTGAGAGCCACAGTCATGCAGGCCACGGAGCTGGCCATGGAGCCGGCCACACCTCTCACCAGCTGCAGGGCCTTGGGCAAGTTTTTACGGTCTCTGAGCCTGTTTCATATTTTCGCATCTTATACCCCAAGGGCTACTGGGAGGGTTAAATGAGACGGACGTGTAAGCCTTTTCAAGTTCGCAGGTGCTCAGTGCATTTTAGCTGCTGGGTTCCTTCTGGAAAGTGTTTGACGTGCACCTGACCTACTCCCTAGCTCTGGACGCTGCACGGCCACCCCCGGCATGCAGCCCACTCCTCTGACTCCATGCAGACTGCCTCAGAGAGCGACAGCATGGTGGCCTTGCGGGTGGCTGTCAGGATCGACTACTTTATTGCCCTGAGTCTGCCTGGTGTCTGGCACACAGTAGCTGCTCAAGAAATGCTCCTACTTGCTTTCTGCACAGAATTCCCTGGCTAATCCGAGAGGCGATATCTACAGCCCGGCCTAGGTGAGAGGCTCCCCCGGTTGGCATGCTCCGTCCTGTAAGTCCACACCCCTGCAGCTGCGCTGACCTGCCTGGCGCCTTGGCTCGGGGTCCCCCACGAGCTTGCTCGGGGCTTGCAGATGTGACGTTGAACCAGGCCTGCATGTCCGGGGCTGCCTCTGCTCACACTTTGATGTGACATGCCGGTGCCCAGACTAGTGTGCTGCCTCCCAGAGGGGGATGACGGGCACCTGGGCAGAGCAGCCAGACCCAAACATGTGCCCAAGACCAGGCCAGACCAGCCGAGCCAGGAAATATGTGGGAACGTGGGAAATACACATTCATTTTGCTTGTTTTTTGTTCTTTTTGAGTTGGAGTCTCACTCGATCACCCAGACTGGAGTGCAGTGGCCGCTCCCGGCCACCGCAGCCTCGCCTGCTGCTGGGCTCCAGCGATCCTTCTGCCTCATTTTTATAAGCCGCTGGAGTTGTGCGTGTGTGTGTGTTTGCCCCAGCTAACTGATTTGGTATTTTTCTAAGATATGGAAGCTGAAGTCGTCTGTACACCCTAGAGGAGAGGTAGAAACTCCTAGCATGCTTGGTGTACCTTCCATCTCATACCCATGGCAGCCATTACTCATCGGTCACAGAACTGTTGTTTACTGAGCCCAGACCATTCTTGCATGGTGCAGGCAGCTCTTTAAGTGCTCTTTGGCTCCTGATTCTGGCCACGGCCATGATGACAAGCCCCCTCCGCTTTAGGTAGCTCCACACGGCGCAGCCCACAGCTTCTCACCCCGGTCCTGGAAGAGGCACCCTTCATTTCTTCCCAGGGGCTCCTCTGGCCTCAAGACAGGACGCCCACGGGAACCCACCCAGCTCCCATAGAGCCACAGCCTAGAAGGGCAGGAGTCAATGCCCCAGGGGGCAACCCTTGGTCAATGGCCATCTCCAGAGAATGCTCCTCAAAGTTGTCTCAGACGGCCGGCTCTGGACAACCCCCCCCGCCATCATCCACGGTTACTGGGTGCAGACACGCCTCTGTCCACCTTCTCTCCTCCTGGAGCCTTGTCTTGGGCACACAGGCCAAGGCCTTCTCCATAAAGTGCCCCCCAGTGCCCTCAGTGCTCACAGCCTGTTCACTGACCCCATCGTAGGGACCAGGGAGGTTCAGGCTCCTGACCAGGTGTCCAGGTGTCAGGGAAACCGTCTCACCTCCTCGAAGGCCGCTTGTCACGCCGAGGCCAGCGCTTTGGACTCACCTGCCTTCAGCAGGGGCTTGAGGGTGGAGAGCGCCCTGAACCTCTGCCACAGGGAGCCGTGCTGGAAGGCCGCCACGTCCACGGGGGCCGCGTCCAGCAGAGGGTCGATGGCTTGTGCCAATCGGTTCATGAACTCCTCGTATCTGGGGAAGGCCTGGAACAGAGCTCTGAGTCACGGCCCCACTGTCCAGA
Source organism: Carlito syrichta (assembly GCF_000164805.1). Classification (NCBI taxonomy): domain Eukaryota; kingdom Metazoa; phylum Chordata; class Mammalia; order Primates; family Tarsiidae; genus Carlito; species Carlito syrichta. The sequence goes on from NW_007260317.1 coordinate 138,997, forward strand.
TCCCACAAGGACACGGCCCTGCGCTCTGCCCTCCGTGCTGCCCCCTAGAGTCCGCCACGCCCACAGCTGAGCGGAGGCAGGACCTCGGGCCTCGTGCAGCTGTGGCTCAGCATGGCTTTGCTGAGGCCCTCCAGGTCTCAGGAAGAAGACATTGGTGGGGAAAGCCACTGAGACGGTGATAGGGACAAGGGGCTAATGCTGGCCAATGCCAGGTGTCAGCCATGGAAAACAGGCATGTGCTCTAGGTGTGGTCTCTGTGATAAGCCAAAAAGCCACTTGGAAGTTTCTTCTCTTGGCCAGGCACAGTGGCTCACACCTGTAATTCCAGCTCTTGGCTCCTGATTCTGGTCACTTAAAAGTTTCTTCTCAGCCGGGCTCGGTGGCTCAGCCTGTAATCCCGCGCCTTTGGGAGGCTGAGGTGAGTGGATTGCCTGATCCCGCGGGTTCAAGACCCACCTGGGCAACTTGGCGAGACCTCATCTCTACAATCAATCAAAATGAGCCGGGTGTGGTAGCGTGCACCTGTAGTTCCAGCTACTCAGAAGGCTGAGGCGGAAGGATCGCTGGAGTCCAGCAGGTCGAGGCTGCGGTGGCCGGGGGCGGCCACTGCACTCCAGTCTGGGTGACAGAGTGAGACTCCAACTCAAAAAAAAAAAAAAAGTTTCTTCTCTTGGCCGGGCACAGTGGCTCACACCCATAATTCCCACACCTCGGGAGGCCGGGGCACAAGGATTGCTTAAGTTCAGGAGTTCGACTAGCCTGGGCAGCTAGGTGGGATCTCATTTCCACAAAAAAATTAAAAAATTAGCTGGGTGTGGTGGCCCACACCTGTAGTCCCAGCTACTCGGGAGGCTGAGGTGGGAGGACTGCCTGAGCCCAGGAGGTCAAGGCGGTGGTGAGACATGATTGTGACACAGCACTCCAGCCTGCGCAACAGAGGGACACCCTCACTCAAAAAAAAAAAAAAAAGAAAGAAAAAAAAAGAAGAAGCCTCTCCTCTCTGTCCTTCTAATTGCTTGTGCATACGTGAGGGGCTCAAATGTGAGTTGGCTCGGCCTGTGTTCCAGCGTGCTGACGGGCTCCTCCCTTCCCAGCCCTCCCACGCCGTCTTGCCTCCACGGCAGCAAAGCCTGCCCCCTCGAGCAGGAGCCATGTCCACAGCCCGCCCTCGAGGGGCACGGGGCCCTGCCTTGACTCTGAGCCCATGACTTGGCACGTTGGTCCAGCTCTCCCCATGGGCATGCCCGCGGCGATTTAATGAGTGTCACATGGAGAAAAGTTCCATGAGGACGCCCACGTGTGGGGTCTTGGTAGAAAGGAAGCTAAGCAGCCTTCTCTAGAGCAGGCCTTTATGACGACGACACGCAAAGACAAACCGGAAAGCACGCCGCTTCCATCCCTCCCCGGGCCCTGCCTCCTGCTGACACGGTCACTAGTGAGCAGCTAGTGTCCCCCAGGCCTGGGGGCCTGGCCTTGTGCGGAATCCCCCTAGTTCCCCTGAGACACACAGGATCTGGAGGAGGGGGAGCAGGCAGCGTCCTCAGCCTGCAGCACAGAAGAACGTCCAGAGGCACTGGTAAAAAGCTCCGCTCTGGCTGGGCTCGGTGGCTCAGCCTGTCATCCCAGCACTTCGGGAGGCCGAGGTAAGTGGATTGCCTGAGTCTGCGGGTTCGAGACCCGCCTGGGCAACTTGGTGAGACCTCGTCTCTACAATCAATTAAAAATTAGCCTGGTGTGGTGGTGCGCTCCTATAGTTCTGGCTAACTAGAAGGCCAAGGCTGGAGGATCGCAGAAGCCCAGCAGGTCGATCCTGGGGTGGACATGAACGTGCCACTGCCCTCCAGCCTGGGCGATGGGGTGCGACCCCCAACTCAAAAAAAAAAAAAGCTAAGCTCCAGGTGATTCTGCTCATCGGCCTAGATTGCACACCATTGGCTAAAGGTATGGGTTGTATGTTTGGGGTCCTCTCAGCTTCACCCAGCATGACACTGGCCACAAACACAACAAAAGCAAGGAACATAGACTGCAACAACCTAGATGCTTGTAAAAATGTCTCCACCGAGATAGGATTTACTTCTTTTTAAAAATTTGCATCTTGCTGGGCATGTGGCTCACGTCTGTCACCCCAGCACTTTGGGAGGCTGAGGCGAGAGGCCTGAGTCCAGGGGTTTGAGACCAGCCTGGGCAACATGGCGAGACCTTGTCGCTACAATAAATAAAAAAATTAGCCGGGTATGGTGGCACTCGCCTGTGGTTCCAGCTACTTGGAAGGCTGAGGCGGAAGGATCATCTGAGCCCCAAAGGTCAAGGCTGCGGTGGTCATGAACGTGCCACTGCAGTCCAGCCTGGGTGATAGAGTGAGACTCCAACTCAAAAAATATATCTATTTATTTACTTTTGTAGAGATGGGGTCTTGCTATGTTGCCCAGGCTGGTTTTGAGCTCCTGAGTTCAAGCAATCCTCCTGCCTCGGCCTCCCAAAGTGCTGGGATTATAGGTATGAGCCACCGTAGCCGGCTTACCAAGGCACAGCTTAATGCTGCACTTCAGCTGTATCCAGGCTCGACACAGAAACAGCCTTTCCAAGAACCTTTCTCCATCTGCAGAACCAGCTGCTCCAGGCCCAGGACGTCACTCGGGGACTCATGACCCAAAGTTCCTAGAACACGATCCCAGGAAAAAGAGTGGGCGCTCTTCCATTCACTAGACCTGCCCGCCACCAGGGACGCCTTCTTGCCTTGGGCTACCAGGATGGTGCCTCGGTGCCAAATTGAATGAATACTGACGACAGCCCTCTCGCCCTGAGATCCCGATCCAGTCCATCCTGTCCTTAATTGTCTCTGATCTTCCCTCGTCTGCCGTTGTGGCTCGCCTTTTTGCTTGTTGGTTTTGTTTTTTTGAGTTGGATTCTCACTGTCGCCCAGGCTGGAGTGCCGTGGCACCATCACGGTTCACCGTGGCCTCCACCTCTTGGGCTCAGGGATCCTCTCGTCTCAGCCTCCTGAGTAGATGGGACTACAGGTGCACGCCACCATGGCTGGCTAATTTTTTGACTTTTTGTAGAGATGGAGTCTTGCCATGTTGCTATGTTGCCCAAGCGGGTCTTGAACTCCTGGCCTCAGGTGATCCTCCCACCTCGGCCTCCCAAAGTGCTGAGATTGCAGGCGTGAGCCACCACACCTGGGCTGGACTGTGCTTTGATAGGGGTGGCCTTCTGGAACTGTCTGAGAGCAGGAGGGAAGCACACCCTGATATGTGAGTTCCAGCAGGTTCTGTTTCTCATGCCGCACACACACGGATGTGAGGGCCTCCCCTGTCCACCCCCTCCACCCTTCTCTTCCCAGCGCGTGAGGCCACGGCTGGTACAGGCTGGCACCCTCCTAGGGAGGTGGGGCGGCCTGTCCAAGCGCCCTTGGCCTCTGCACGGTGTGTTCCGGGACGAGCCAACCGGGCCGTCTCCCGGCTGGTGAGGGGGCAGGGACAGCCTCGGGTCGCCTACCTGGGCATCCTTCCGTGAGAACTGGGCGATCTGGTTCTGGTTTTCCGCCATGTCTGTGCCCAGCAGAAGGGACCTGGGCACCTTGCTCCCTGCGCTGGCTTCCAGCATGGGGGTGAAGGAGTGTGGGTTTCGGAGATGAAGCCTCAGCCCGTGTCTCTGCAGAATACAGAGAGGGAAAGGCAGGGGGAGGGACCCGCGGCCTCTGCCTTCCATCTTCTCCAGCTGTCAGTGTGACCCTGGGGGTACCTGTGCACAGGCCCCAAGGTCCAGGGTCCTGCTTCCTGCTCTTAGTGCAAGCCCTCTTGACTGGGAGCCCTAGGGTAGACCCCACCGTGCCATGGCTGACTGCGGTCTCCAACTCCTGGGCTCAAGCCTCCTGCCTCAGCCTCCTGAGTAGTTGAGACCCGAGGTGCGTGTTACTCCGTCCAGTTGATTTCCTCTCTTAAGTTTTCAAAGTTTATTAGAGAAAGAAGGGAGGAAACAAACGGAGACATGCCAGAGCTGGCATGGGCGAAAGAAACAGCCTAGCTAATTTTTTTTTTTTTTTTTTTAAGTTGGAGTCTCACTCGGTTGCCCAGACTGGAGTGCAGTGGCCACTCCCAGTCACCGCAGCCTCGACCCGCTGGGCTCCGGCGATCCTTCCACCTCAGCCTTCCGAGTAGCCGAATTACAGGCATGCGCTACCACGCCCGGCTGATTTTTTGATTTATTGTAGAGATGAGGTCTCGCTGCCCAGGCGGGTCTCGAACCCGCGGGCTCAGGCAATCCACTCACCTCAGCCTCCCAAAGGCGCGGGATTACAGGCTGAGCCACCGAGCCTGGCCACCCAGCTAATTTTAAAAATTTTTCTGTAGAGACAAGGTCTCACGATGCGAGTCTCGAACTCCTGGCCTCAAGCAATCCTCCCACCTCGGCCTCCCAAACCTTTAAATCCATAGTCTAGAAACCTTTTTCTATTTTCACATTTTTAAAAAATTTTTTAGCCTTTATTGTTAAAAACAAAGACACACACGCCCCCATCGGCCTAGGCCCACACCGGGTGGGGATCATCAATGTCACCGTCTTCCATCTCCACGTCTTGTCGCCCTGGGAGGTTTCCAGGGGCAGAAACACGCGTGAAGCGGTCACCTCCTATGACAGCCATGCCTTCTGGAACATTCCTAAAGCAACTGCCCGAGGCTGGTTTATACTTAACTTTTTTTAAGTAAGGAGAAGTACCTGCTAAAATGAAGATAGCAAGTATAGCACGGTAAATGCATAAACCAGAAACAAGGTCACTTATGACCATGATCAGGTATTCTATGCTGCACATTACAGTATGCACGAGCCTTTTATACAGGACTAGAGGTTTGCGTACCCCAGCAGCACCATGCACGAGTGAGCAATGGGTCGTGGGCCACAGGAGACCTCCAGCTCTGTCATAATCTCACAGGACTGCCGTCGCACACACAGTCCGCTGTTGACCGAGACACGGCCGTGAGGTCTGTGACCGTTTTTGTCCCCATCGTACAAGTGCCACTGAGGCTCAGGGGAGTTAAACAGCATGTTCTGGGTCCCTGCGAGGGGTGGATCTGGGTTTCAAAACCACATCACTTGCCTGAGCCCGCGGGTTCGAGACCCGCCTGGGCAACTTGGCGAGACCTCATCTCTACAATACATCCAAAAAATTAGCTGGGTGTGGTAGCACGCGCCTGTAGTTCCGGCTACTTGGAAGGCTGAGGCGGAAGGATCGCTGGAGCCCAGCAGGTCAAGGCTGTGGTGGCCGGGAGCGGCCGTTGCCCTCCAGTCTGGGCTGCAGAGTGAGACTCCAACTAAAAAAAAAAACAAAAAAAACCCAAAAAACCATATCTCTGTGACGCTGACACCCCGGCACCAGCCCATTACTGCCCCATTTCAGAAACAACGAACATTTAGACAGCCACTACAGCCCCGGTTATGTGAAAATCCATACTTACAACAGGGGATAAATTATTCACCGTGGAAATGTTATTTACTTTGCAGACTCATTTACTCCAGGGTCACTTTAAACGGAAGTTCCCTTGATGCACTTAAAATATGATTTGATTTACAAATATTTGACTAGCACAGAGAACCTTCCTTCTTCAAAGGGGGCCTTCTCTACCTCCACCAAGATTTGCTGCTGCCATGGTGTCTAGAAGCTTCTTCCTTTTTCAGACCCGTGACTGCTCCCTCCAGACATGGGGGTCTCAGTTTGAAGGCTGCCTACCAGGCCAGGCTGTCCACGACCACCTGTCCCTCACCTGGCTTTATTTTTCTGCAAAGCACTCGTCACCACGTGCTCAGAACACACTTAGCTTTTCCTCGTCTTCCCCGGGAGGAACAAGCTCTGTGAGGCCAGGGCGCTGTCCACATGCTCACTGCTGTCTCCTGCATGCAGATATGTCTAGAATCAGTCCCTATATCCCCTGTCGACGGCATCAGTGAATGCTGTGGTGCAGGCAGGGAATCCAGAGGATAGGAGCTGGATCTGTGAGAAGCTGCAGGAAAGTGCGAGAGGGCCCCTGAGGCCTTTTGAACAGGTCTAGCGGGCGCTGCCCCACTGGAGGTGTCCAGCCGGGCTGCCTGGTCCTGGTCCTGGTCCTGGGCGTTCCGTGGAGTCGATTCCAATCACGAGTCGAGGCTCAGGCCGGGAGAGCTCCGGGTCCTTCTCAGCCCTGAGTTGGAGGCGTTTTTGTGATTCTCCGTGGTAGAGACTTCTGAGTCAGTTTCTCTTTGTGCAGTGGACGCTCCCTCCCAGGGGTGGTCTTCGTTTCTCCCGCTCCTCACCCTTGGCGTCCCAGCCACTGCCACATCCTGTCAGCTCCGTGTGTAGGAGCCACCCACATCTCCCCAGGCCACCATCCAGGGAGCCACGCGGCAGCTGCCTCATCGGTCCACCCACAACCCCTCCTGCTTCCACGGCCAGCAGGTGCGCTGAGCTTTTGCAGAGTCATGGACCCAGCACCCCACTTCCTGATTCACACCTTGCTGGCTGCCCGCTGCACCTGGGATAAGGGCAGTCCTTCCTCAGTGACCTGCATGGCCCTGTCCAAGCCGGCCCCTGCCCTCGCCCACTGTGGCCCCTCTGCCCGTCGTTTGTCCACCCTGGTCACCCTGACCTGCCTTCTGCTCTCACCCCCCCGGCCTGTCCACTTAACCCTGACTGGACATTCTGCTCAGAGGTCCCCACACCTGGTGACTTCTTGGCATTTGAACGCTCAAATGTCGCCCCCAAAGGAGGGTGTCCTGGTCACCATCGAGGCTGGAGAGTCCAATCTCTCTCTCTAACATTGCCTCTTTTTCTTCCGCTGGGCACTGACCTCCACCTGGAATTCTCTGCCCGAGAGCGAGGTCCTGGCCTTCCTGGGTCACGGTTGTGTCCCCAAGGGCTCTGCTCCTGCCTGACATGGAGCAGGTGTGCAGGCATTTACTGAATAAATGAATTAATGAATGAAACAGTAAACCCTCAAAAAAGGGACCCAAGAGGAACTCGAAAATTATTTCAAGTACAATTCATTGAACATAAATAATTTTTCATTTGATTCCAGGACTTTCTCCTACAAATGGAGGCTTTGTCACTCTTGATGGTATAAATTACGTGGAGTCAGAATAAGAAGGGGAAGGTCAGGTAGCCGTGGGATCATGAGAGCTGTCCAAGTCACGTAGTTCTTTTCTTAAAAAAAATCAAAGCAGGTCACCTGTAATTCCAGCACTTTGGAGGGTCGAGGTGGGAGGATCACTTGAGGCCAGGAGTTTGAGTCTGGCCTGGGCAACAGAGCAAGATCCCCGTCTCTATAAAAATATTTTAAAAAGCAAAATCTTTGTTTTATTTACCCCGGGATTTCTCAGCACACACACTCATCCCGGATGAAGTTGCTAGAAAGAGACAAGGTGTGTCTGAGGGGCCAGAGATACGGGAGATTAAAGGGTAAGGTTCTCTCAAAGTCGGGCCCTGGGTGTCTCGGTTTCAGAAAGGTTGGAGAATCCTGTAGAGATGACGGTTCTGGGCCCCACCATGCCTACAGAATCAGGCCTCTGAGCAAGAATCTCCGGGAAATCTCTTCCCCACCAGTGTCCCAGGTAGTTCTCAGGGCAGGGTTGGAGCGCAGCGGCTGCCTCTGGCGCTGAGGTCATGGCTCGCCCGGAGGCAAATGGGGGAGAGGCCTGCTGGCTGTTGAGGACGGAAAGACGCCCCCCAACCCAACTCTTGCGACGGCGCCGGAGGCCACACAACCCAGTCCCGGCATCGACAGCTGCAGAAACTAAGATTCCGTGGGCAGGGGATGCTCTGGCTTTAGGAGAAGAAGCGGAGGACCCAGGCCATTTGGAAGTGACCCCTTAAGTGGCAGGGTGGGTATGCTGTCATCAGCCACGAGAGTCACTCTGGAGCCTCGATTTCCTCAACGGCCAAGTGGGAGGATCATCACAGCCGGCACCGCGCCGATGGCGTCACGCCAGCCGCCTCCGGGCTGTGTCCTCATCCTCCATGGTGCCCAGGCCGAGCCCTGGGGAGCTCCGTCTGTGACCATGGCCACGTCCGCTGCCAACTGCGGGGGCTGGAGGTGCGTGGGTCTGAGCACCACCAGGAGGCCCGTGGCAGCGCCTTGCAGTGAGAGAACCGCGTGGGAGTCCGCCAGCGCGTGGCTCCAATTTCCCATCATTTTCCAGCTGTGTGAACTTCACCCCCAGCTCCCCGATGGTTAAAGGGGATCTTGTCTCACAGGTGAGGATCACAGAGCATGAAAGCTCATAGCTCAAGTTGTGACACCGGTAAAATAAATGCGCTTCACTGTTGTGGTGGAAACAATATTCCTGCAAGGAGCTCAGCTGTCCCCAGGCGGGTGCCCTCCGGGTCGCCAATGTCCTGTGAAAACCAGTGCCCCTCTCCAGCGGGACAGCCCTGCACGTCACCAGCGGGGCTACTCGCTTCCCTGACTTGGGTGCCAAACTCCTTTTAAGGCAGCCCACAGACCGAGTCAGAGGCTACATCATACACCCAGTCTACCCCGAGCGGCTGGTTGAAGGACCACTATGCCAAGTGCCATTTTCAAACGAGTAACCTTTTTTAAATAAAGAGGATAATCCGGTCGGACGTGGTGGCTCAAGCCTGTAATCCAAGCACTTTGGGAGACCGAGGCGGGAAGATTGCCTGAGACCAGGGGTTTGAGACCAGCCTGGGCAACTTGGTGAGACCTCATCTCTATAATAAATCCCAGAATTAGCCGGGCATGGTGGTGGCTCATGCCTGTAGTTCCAGCTACTTGGAAGGCTGAGGCGGAAGGATCGCCGGAGCCCATCAGGCTGAGGCAGCGGTGGCCATGAGTGTGCCACTGCACTCCAGCCTGGGCGACAGAGGGAGAACCCAACTCAAAAAATTTAAAAAATAAAAAATAAAGAGGATAATCCAGTGAAAATCTCTGTCCTGTCATTCTTGGTTTTCATAAGTTGGGTTTGTCAAAAGAAGGGTCCTCCCCAACCCCCCAACTTCTGCATTATGAACAACTGGTGCATTTACAAATTGCCAGCAACCCACCCCAGGGTTGGGAGGGATTTCATTCCGTCTGGTATTGGGTGCCCCCGCGCTCTCCCAGGAGCTCCAAGAAGCCCTCCCTGGGAACCAGAGAGAGTAGCCTAGAGCGGTGAGCTGTGGCCACATGCCTTGCTAGTTTCAGACTCTGAATTAGAGTGGGCTTGGTGCTGACAGGTAAGGCAGCTGTTTGGGCCGGGGACACCAAGGACCCTTTGCTCTGGGTGGCGGGTGACAGGGGCATGAGCAGTGGAAGCCAAGCCAGCTGTGGGAAGGTGGTGCCTGGGTTTATAAACGGCATGGGGGTAGAAGGGGGGATGTGGAAGGTGGGGAGGGCTGGGCGAGCCCACGGACAAAGGATGGAGAGCCAAAAACAAAGTGGATGAGACCAGGACTCCCCGGGCCATCTGGGAGCCTGAAGAGGCGAACGTCCTGGGTCAGCCTTCTGCTTGGACGCAGAGAGACCAGCAGGCTCTGAGGTTCAGGGAGGGCAGAAATTAGGCTCACGCCTCAAGACCAGTGTCCTATGTGGGCTGGGGGGGACAAAGCCCGTGCTTCAAAAGAGGTCTGATTTGCGTGTGAAATTTCCCAATTTCCAAGATGCTGGGGGACTAGGCAAACCCTGCGTGCAGGAATGAGTGGGAGACCACATGGCAGACACAAACTCTCAGGGACGGGGGCCTCTCGGGAGTCTGTGCCCCAGGTTGGGGTGATGGAACTGCTGTCCCCGTGCCCCCCCCCCCCCACCAGGCCACACGGCTCTACCTGGAGCTCCAGGTCGGTGTAGATCTGCGGCCTCAGCAGGCTGAGGAGATAGGACGCTCGGGAGAACTTGAACCCTGAAACCGAGTCAGACGAAGACAGTTACCAGGGGTCACTGTCTCCACCTCCTGTCCCCCGCCTCGGGGCTCACCTGGGATGATCTCCTCGGTGATGGCTGCGCCCCCGATCACATGGCGCCTCTCGAAGACGGCCGTGTTCACGCCCAGCCTCTGCAGGTACGCCGCCTGGGGGCACAGGGCACCCTCCCTTCGTCCCAGAACGTGGGGCTCCCTTGGGGCTGGCCTGCAGGTTGGGGGTCCTCACTGCAGGGCCGGGGCACCCTCTACTCAACTCTGGGAATCCATGCCCTCCGTTTCCCATCCGCTCCCCGCCTTCCCCAGGGGGCTCAGAGGCCTGACACGCCTGCCCCTGCCCCCACTGCCCAGGTAAAGGTGACCTCCTTGGAGGCCTGGGGCCTTGGGAGACTCTACGGCACCTGCCACCCTGTCTGGGATGCCCTGTCCAGCGGGGAACAGCACCACCACGCCTACAGTCCCAGCAGGGGCAGCTCAGTGGGGCTGGACTCATGGACTCGGAGAACACTCGGCTCCCGCCCTCAGCACCGGGTCTGCCTGGCCTGTTTCCTCACATGCAGAGACGGGCCGATGAAAGCAGTCCCGACCTGACCCATGAGATGGGGCTGTCATGAGGGTGAACAAAGCCGGTCCCTCAACGGGGCTTAAACTGGTCCCCGTGCAGAGGACACACTCAATAAATCAAGCCGTTTACAGCAGAACTTTATGGGGTAACAAATGCTGCAAGGATTTCTATTAATTTTTCTTGAGCACTTAGTGGAAAGTCAATACATATTTGTTGAACCAAGCAGATCGCCCATCCCCAGATCCAAAATGTGGGTTCCTCCACCCCTGCGGAGACAGGGGTGGCAGCATTCAAAACTCAGGTTTTAAGGGCTTGCTTGGCACGTGTCCTGTCCAGACACAGTGAGCATGTCACCACGTGTAACCCTCCCTACCCACCTGGAGGCGGGCCCTGGATTCTCTCACTGCACAGATGAGAAAACCAAGGTGCAGAGGGGCTAACAGCTAGCCTCAGGCTGGGCAGACGTGCTGGGAACTGCCACCTGCCATGGAAAACCAGGATCAAGCCCCCAACACACCCTCCTGAGAGAGAGGGGAGCGCCACTCTGGGTTGGAGAACCAGCCTGGCACACACGGCGAGGCACGGTGTGTCCTGCTAGACGCCGGCCGTCCCGTGGAAGGACAGCCTCCACCAGGCGGCACTGAGACCAGCAAAGCCAGACGGAGAGGCACACGCTTGCCTGAGCACAGACATGCATGAGGTCTCTGGGTTGCCCACAAAATGCCCACACCCCTCTCTCGGGCAAAGTGTGCCTGCTTCTCACCAATGACTGCACTCCACACACATGCCCCACCCTCTCGAGGTTCCTTGAGACGCGTGTTACAGGGTTTCACCCACTTTGTTTTTTTTTATTTTAATTGAGGGTCTCACTCTGTCACTCAGGCTGGAGTGCAGGGACAGGCTCACGGCTCACCTCACCCGTGACCTCCTGGGTTCAGGCAATCCCTCCGACTTCAACCACCTGAGTAGCTGGGACTACAGATGTGCGCCACCACACCTGGCTAATTTTTTGATTTTTCATGGAGACAAGGTCTCACTATGTTGCCTTGAACTCTTGGGCTCATGCAATCCTCCCGCCTCGGCCTCCCAAAGTGTTGGGATGACAGGCGTGAGCCACCGCGCCCGGCCTGTCATTGCTTTCTGACAGGGCCGAATCCTCGATCTTCTTAGACCTGCCCTTACACCATCATCCAAAGCTCAAAGCCTCCCAACACCTGTGGCACCCCAGGGTCTCTCTCACCACAATGGAGAAGAAACCCAACCAGACTGATGACAGGTGTGTTTCCGCCATCTTGTGTCGAAGGGCGTTGACCCTCGCCTGCCTTCCCTGGGCCAGAAGGGTCCATAGGAAGAGCCACACCTTGACCTACCACCTCCATGGCCCCTCTGGAGGGGGACGCCATGGTCGTCATGATACTGTGTCCCAGAGAGGCCAAGGGACGTCCCCCCAACCCTCACCGATCAACAGTGGCGGAGCTGGAAGATGAACTCGTGTTCATATTCATATATAATCAATGTTGCAAATGACCAATGGGTTGAGCTACAAGAGGCCTCCATAAGGGCTCAAGTAACATGGACGGATCAGGTGAAGTGTGAGGTTCAAGGTCAGTCCCTTGGCATCACCATGGTTGCCCCAAGCCTCTCCAACCCTTGGTATTCCAGAGCTGCCACTGCTTCCAGATGTTCCCTGCTCATTTTGTGGCTTGAGCACTCTCTGTGGCCTCCCAGAGGGACCTGGACTCCGGTTCGAGGAGCCCAACATGAGGGTACCTGGGAGCTCAGCTTGGGATCCTGAACCAGCTGTGTTGGGGACAGGCGTTGGCCTCCCTCTGGACTGGGCACATGAGGACATGAGGGCCCGTGTCCTCAGGTTGGTGCGTGGCCCGGACCTAGCCAGGACCCAGGCTCTATTTGCCGGGACTGGCTGGGGTCTAGAGTCAGGGCCTGCCTAGCCAGGTCCCTCACCCCTGCTTCTCCCTGCTCTCAAGCTGTGCCCGTCACAAGTGTCCCCCACGGTCAGCCGCTTCTGGAAGCTCCCTGACCCCCCCCGGCCATGGTGGTCCATCCTCCCACATCAAGGAAAGGGGAGAAGAGCCCGTGGTGTCCCCCTTCACGGCCCGTCGTCACCAGAGAGCGCGGCCTGGGTGCCTGCTCCTCCTTTCTGCGGTCTCCCCTCCCCTGCTTCCTCATGTCCTCCCTGGACCGCCGAGAGCCACACGCCCTGCACATCAAAGCGGGACCTGGGGGGAGGTACTCACGGCCACCAGCCCGTTGTGTCCTGCAACGAGATAGGGGAGGGGAGGGAAGCATCTCTGGTCAGCAGGCAGACGGTCCGCCAGGAGTACGGTCACCCCTCCCCGTGCCCGTGGAGACTCCCACCCTCCACCTGCCCCCAGTGTTGGCGTTCGGCCCCATCCAACACCTGGTCTACGAGGGGACAGAAGGCCCTGCCTCCCACCTGGCTGGAAAAGTCCTGTCCCCGGTTCCCCGGCTGGTCAGTGGCTCTGCGCTGGAGTGAGGGACAAGGAAAACCCACGGTCACCACACCCAAGGCTTCCTTCCTCGGGAGAAGGGCCGTGTCCTGGGAGCACCACTTCCGGCTCTGCAGGGCAGGGGAGGCCGGGGGCCGGGTGCTGGGGCGCCAACGTCCGGCCTCACACAGAATAACTGGCCATCGGGAGCTGGCTGAGGAGGTGGGTGCTATCCAGCGTGGCTCACAAAGGGCATAAAGGGGCCCACGGAGGCTTCAGTCACGTGGGTTGGTTTTCGTCAATCCCAGGGTTCCAAAAATAAAGTATGAACAGTTAAATGAATAAGCACCCACAGCTCCGACAGGTTGCCGGGTATCTGGGCGAGCCTTGGGGTGCCCCTGGCCGGGCGCCCTGACTTTGGGATCCGTGCCCCACACCAAGCCCACGGAAGGCAAGTGTTCCTCCAGCGCTGACAGCTCAGACATCTGGGAGGTGTGCAAACATGGGCTTCCGGGCCCCACCCAGGGGTCCGAGCAGCAGGCCGGGGTGGGCACTTGGAGCCCCACTTTGCTCCCAGGAAATCCTGAGGCAGGTGGTCTCAGACCCACCTGTTGGGCGCACAGGCCCACGGGCTGAGCTTCAGAAGAAAACACAGCTGTTGAGGGAGTGTTGCTGTGCAGAAAACTGGCCCAGTGATTCCAGCAAGTGAGGGGTGGGCTTTACCTGGGGGGCGGGTCTTGTCTGGGGGAGTGGGCCTTGCTATGGGGAGCAGACCTTGTTTGGGGGGCAGACCTTGTCTGGGGGATTAGGCCTTGTCTAGGAGGTGGGCCTTATCTGGGAGGGGTGGGTCTTGTCTGGGGGAGTAGGCCTTGTTTAGGAGGTGGGCCTTGTCCTGGGGCTGGGCCCTGTCTGGGAGATGGTCCTTGTCTGGGGGTGGGCCTTGTTCTGGGGGAGTGGGCCTTGCCCAGAGGGCGGGCCTTCTCAGGGGATGGGCTTTGTATGGGGGGGCGGGCCTTGTCTAGGAGGTGGGCCTTGTCTGGGGGGTGGGCCTTGACGGGAACACCAGGCCTGAGTTTCCCTTGATGAGAGCGTCATTCTGTATTCAACGATGCCAGAAGATGACCATGGTCTCTGAGCAACAACCCAAACCCGGTGTAGACTCAAATGGCCCACTCAACTGTTCCTCTGACAAAAATATCCAGGAAAGGGGGAACAGCAATGACCCACATGACAAATTTCACCACGGCTGAGTCGATTGTAAGTTTCCTTCCACAGTTTTAGAGGTCACTAAGCCAACTTCTCATCCGTTAAAAGAACTTCTGAAATCAAATTTCTGTCCCCTCTGGCCAGGACCCACAGGAAGCAATGCGCCTTTCGCCGAGCCCTGACGCACCCGCAGACACCAGCGCGTTTCACAGAAACAGGAGCGGTGTGACCTGCCACGAACTCTTACCACGCGAGAGGCACATGATGATCTGTCTGGTTATATTTCACCTTAAAAAGTGCTGGTTGGCGTTCTCTCTACTTTCATGTACTTTTGAGAATGTTCCTGAGAAAGTTTAAACAATCTTCTGGTGCAGACTCGTGAACAGATTGGCCTGCAGTTTGAAAAGCCCGTCTTTCAAGTTCAACAGACTAAGGCAACAGCCCTGGGCTCCATGTGGTTTCCACAGCCCGTCACGGTGTGGTCCTCAGAGCCACTGCTTGACATGAGCTGCAAGTTTTTTTTTTTTTTTGAGTCAGAGTCTCACTCTCACCCAGGCTAGAGTGCAGTGGCACACTCCCGGCCACCGCAGCCTCCACCTGCTGGGCTCAGGCGATCCTTCCGCCTCAGCCTTCCAAGTAGCTGGAACCACAGCCAAGCGCCACCATGCCCGGCTGATGTTTTGGTTTATCGCAGAGACGAGGTCTTGCCATGTTGCTCAGGTTGGTCTCAAACCCCTGAGCTCAGGTAATCCTCTCATCTCGGCCTCTCAAAGTGCTGGGCTTACAGGCATGAGCCACCACACCTGGCTGCGAGCTTCTTCACACATGATGGAAAGGATACTGTGGCCTTGCAGGGTTGCAGGACCTTCCCCCGTAAGTGGTAGCTGTCTGTCCTTTCATGGGTGCTGACCACCGGTCTCCAAGAGCAAGCCAAGGCCTCTAGGCAGCCAGGTCTGGTTCAGCCCTGGCACTCAAGCCCATGAGGGCAGACACGGACTCCAGCGGCAAAGGTCGGGGACCCCACAACCCCTCCTGTGGCTTCCTGTGATTCAGTGAGTCCCCAGGCCTGCCTCAGAATCCCCCGCGGCAGGCACCAGGCTCTCAGGAGTGGCTCTAAGCCTGAGCTCTCGGGTCCTGGCGGGGGACTGGCCCAGTGCTGGTGGAGCCACGGGCTGGCTTCCGGAAGTCACCCTCCCCCTGGACTCCTCATGACCAGGTGTGAGGCCAGGAATCTGCATTTAACAGGCTCCTTGTTCATTCTTTGAGACATCAAGTCAGGGCTGAATCAGAGTCATCTTCAAGGGGGCTGCCGTGACTGCGGGGACCCAGAGTTGACCCTTTACAGAAGATGTCACTCTGCTCCTCCCTCGGCCCCTAGAAGCCTCCAACCAGGCTTCATGCTGCGCGTTACAACCAAAGAAGCTACACCAGAGAGAAGCGTTCACACCGGGACCCACGCTGCAGGCGGGATGCCAGGGCAGAGGGTGACCAAGGGTCGACCTCCCCCAGGAGGAGAGAGCAGGCTGAGCTGTGACCAGGGACGTAAGAGGCCAGTCGTGGGGGCTGGGGAGGACTCGTACCGGCCCGGGGAGTCTGTGAGCCAGCTGTGAGACGGTCACTGTTAGACCTTAACTCTCATACACTTACAACTAAGTAAATCCTATTCAAAACAAAGGCCATTGGTACTCAGAACTCAGCACGTCCTCATTATTTCATGACCTTGACCTTGGCTTATCGGGGTGGGCTTCTGGGTGACAGGGGAGCCACGCCAGGAGGTGGTACGGCCCACGCCTCTCAAATCACACTCGACCACCTCATGTCTGTCACAAAAAGGCCATGGTGGGAGCATTTACACCACGGTGCCCGGCACACATCACACAGGGCTTCGTTTGGGCTTCTGCTCATGGTTAGGCTTAAGAACAGGATGGGAAAATGACCGTGGTGTAGGTGTTCCATTGAGAATAAATAGTACCAAAATGGAGAACATATTCCTCTAGCGTCAGAGAAAATATCATCTAATTCCACCCTTAAAGCAAGAGTGACGCTGGGATGTGAAGCCTCGCTGTTTGGCCCGTTTTTTTTTTTTTTTTTT
>NW_007260317.1:155661-168721 GCF_000164805.1 Carlito syrichta
GAGATGAGGTCTTGCCAAGTTGCCCAGGCGGGTCTTGAACCCGCGGGTTCAGGCAATCCACTTGCCTCGGCCTCCCAAAGTGCCGGATGACAGGCTGAGCCACCAAGCCTGGCCTTGTCCTCCTCTTTAAAGGAAGGAGGCGTGTCAACCCCATGCCATCCAGAATGACCCACTCTCGTCAACTGCAGCTGCAGACTGGCTACTGAATCTGGCAAACATCAAAGCATCTGGTGAGAACCCACTGGCTCCCGGGCACATAGAGGAGGGCACACTTGGCCTGTGGGACTGTGTGGCCCACGTCTTTTATCTCAGTATTCACCATAAACGCATCCCACACTCCCCGGGAGAGGTGGCGTGCACCTGCCAGCTCACCTGCTCTCTGTCCACACGCACATGGCGAAAGACCCACACAGGACGCCCCTGTGGGACTGGGTGATGGTGCGTCTGCCTTCTGTCCCGTTGGTGTCTCCATAGCCCCAGCTGGCACTGACACACCTGGGCCCCTTGTGTGCATGGAAGGCCCCAGGGGAGGCCACGCAGTCCTGGCCCGCTGCCTCACCAGCTGCCAGGAGACTGGTGCTCTGAGCCCAGGGTCTGCGAGGTGTGCCAGGGTCACTGCAGAAGTGGCCCAAACGCCCCAGTGCCACAAGGCAGTGAGGGCCGTCACCCTCTGTCACAGCAGGACTGCTGGGACTCAGTTCTCCTTTTGTCTAGCTGCTCTTGGCGAAAAAACTCCAATTTCTTTGGGGATGGGTGACCTCAGCGGTGAGGCGGGGTGACCAGAACTCAGGGCGCGTGGGGTGGCCGGGTCACCCTGCTGCCCAGGGCTCTTTCTTTCCAAGCCTCACGTAGCACAGGCTTTCTGAGAAACTGGCAGAAACGAGGTCATTATGCAGGAGACACAGAGAGAGCCCTGAGCTCACCTAGTTCTTCTCTGTCCTTCTAGATGGGAAGACCCCAGCCCAGAGAGGGCAAGCATCTGCACCAGAACACACAGTGAGTTGACAGCAGAGCCAGCACCAGAGCCCGGGCACCTGCCTGCTTGCCAGGCTGGGGGGTTTCCTCCACAGCCCTGCTGGTGCTCAGACTCCTGGCCAGGTTGGGTCCAGAGAGAGGGCGTGATGGGTCTTGGGGAAGGGGCTCCCCCGCCTCCCTGCCCTCACCCTGGCTGGCCCGTGTTTACCTGCGCCTATCACCACCGCGTCATAGGCAGGCTTCAGGCCTCCCCGGGCCTCCCCGTGAGCTCGTCTCCAAGAGGGGCAGAGAGGGGCGCCCGTGGCCCTGCAGAGACCGCGGCCCCCTGCAGCCATTTCTGCTCCAGGCTGGGCTAGGTGAGGAATTTGCTAGCGGTCAGCAACAGAGGGTGAGCGGGAGGGGAGGAGCAGGGAGGGGCGGGGAGAGGGGAGGAGCCACGGCCCCGCTGGGCCCGGGCCAGGTGGGTGCCTGGGCCAGTCCCGGGAGAGGTGGAGCCGGCGCCACCTCCAGGACTCAAGAGGGTCACAGTCAAGAGCAAACGCATAATTCCCGGGCTCTGCGTGCCAGGCAGGCTGGTGCGGGGCCCAGCCGGGGGCGGAGAGGCTGGGGAGGGCGGAGTGGGATGTGAGCCCAGCAGGGTTCCGAAGACACCTCTTCCCTGTGCAAGAGCCCAGGAACAAAATGTCTGGGAGGGGTCCTGACATGTCCCTCTGCCCGACTCTGAGTCCCTCCCGACGCCTTGGGGAGTGAGTCCGACCAGGGCCTTCAGCAAAACTGCTGGGAAGCTGCCCCCTGGCACTGGGGGTTCTCCCTGAGTGCTCAGACACACCGGCTTACCAGGCCGCTGCCGCCTCGCCAGGGCTGGGGGCGAGGGCGCCGTCCAACTCCTGGGTTCTAACCCCTGGTTCTGAAGGCCGGGGCGTTCCTCTTCGGCCTTTGCCCCTCGCCCATGTTCCCAGGACCCTCAGGGACCGGAGATCACATCTGCCAAGAGTTTCGGCCAAGAGTTCCTCCTCGCCCTCTGGCCCAGGTGGAGCCAGGAGCCCTTTGGCCTTTGCCCCGTCCCCAGCAGACGGTCCCTGCAGGAAAACGCGTCCTCGAGCGGGGGAGAGTTTCTGTGCAGCTGCCACGCCAGCGCTACAGACATCTGCTTCCAGCCACGAGCTTCAGACCTGGGGGGGGTTCGTGGGGCAGACCTGAGGGGTCCTCCAAGGACCCTCCATGTGCCACAGCCAGTTGTTGTGCATGTGTGAGTCTCTGCTATGTCCGACCCCGGGTGCTCACCCGTGTCACTTAGAAGAATCAGGGGCTTGGTTACAGTAGACACGTCGCAGTCACAGCTGCCAAAAATTAAGTGACAGAAGCAGTGGAGGGCTTCTGGCTCCATTGTCTTCCTCCGTGCTTCTGTATCTTCCGCAACGACCTTCTCATTTCCAGCCACAAAACTGTGACACCAAGGAGGAACACAGGCACGGGCATCTCAGGGACAGCGGTCTCCACGGCCTCCTTCCAAGGGCTTCGGCCCCAGACATGGGTCCAGTCCCCTCAGCATCTGTTCCCCCAGGGCTGCTCCCTGTGTGCTCGGCACACCTGGCCCCGGGCCTCCCGGCCTCCTTTCCTGTCCAGCACTGGCACCTTGGCCCAAGGGGAGTGGGCACACCCAGGCCCAGTGCTCCAAGGGGCTCTTGTCCTATCCTGGTTAGAAGGGGAAGCAGTACCCTTGGCAGTGGCTCTCAATCTGGGGCACACCAGATGCCTGGGAAGCTTTTGCAGACATCAAAGCCCGGACTGCACGCCCGCCATGTGAGTCCAGATCTGGGTTGAGGCCTGCGGCAGCCGCCTGCCTATGGGCAGGTGCCACGACTCAGCAAGGGCTTATCCTGTCAGCAGAAGACCCAGAAGCACGACAGCTGAGTGATAACAAGGACATTTATTGATCGCCTACCATGCCCCGAGGGGGGGTGGCTGTCACTTCAAACTGGGGAATAGGCTGAGGATGAGAACGTGCCCAGGGCCAGAGAGGGAGTGGCATTGGACAGGCAGGGCTGGAGCTCCATCCCAGGCACAGGAGGCCTTGATGTGGGGGGCAGCACCGGGGGGCAGCGGAGAGGGGGCCCTCGGACAGTCCCGCGGGGCTGCCCTGTCTCTGGAATAAAGGGCGGCTCTGGCAGAGGAAGCCCCAGCACCCCTCCTTGCTGTTCTCAGGAGACAAGCAGGACCCCTTGGCCTCCCTCTTCCTCGGGGGCGGATTCGGGCTTGCTCGTGCCCCAGGTGGAGGGGAGCCGGGGGAGGCTAGGACACCCGGGGCACCGCTGCGTGGGACGGGGCTCTTGCGTGGGCAAGACTGGCAGCCAGGGCTGGAGAGGGGCGCTGGGTGACGTGGCCCCTAGAGCAGGGGGAGGCGGGAGGCCTCCCAGAGACGCCGGGCTAGCTGGCCGGCCTGCTGCAGCAGCAGGTCCGTGGGCGTGACCGACAGGTGCACGGCCAGCAGCTCGAAGCAGCGGACGGCCTCAGCTGGGTGGCCCTTGCTGGAGTAGCGCAGGAGCTTCCTGGAGGCAGCGAGGGGCGCGGCTCAGGGGTGCCCAGGGCACCAACCTGGCCTCCGTGGGCCGATGCCCATCCCGACCCTGGGTCGCCTGCCGGGGCCCGTCCCTGGGCCGGGTGCCCATTCCCACCCTCGCTGACCTGACGGCAGTGCCTGAACTACAGGATGCCAGCAGGGCATTCCGGGCCCAGACGTCTCCCCCGCGGCCACAACCCTGCCGGCTGGAAGGTGGTGGCAACGCAGAGGTGTCGGGCAGCAGGGATGAGCTCTGGGCTCCTGGGTGGGGCTTCCTTGAGGAGGAGTGGCCTGGGGGCACCCGTCACCCCCCCGCTGCGTGCCCGGCCCGGCAGCCCCCAGGCAGCGTCACCTGTAGTAGTCTCCTCCCAGCATGCCGATGGGCACCGAGTCGTCTGAAAGGATGGGCACCTCGACCATCTGGAGCTTGTACCCCTGAGGAGCGACAGAGAGGTGGTGGGTGCGGGGGAAAGGGCCCGGGCCTGAGTTGGACCCACGGGGCTTGAGATCTGGCCCTGCCCCGCACTCCCGAGAAGGCGGGGACCTGGCTTTAGTATCCTGAAGGGAACGACAAGCGTCCCCTTGTGGACGGTAGCCAGTGGGATCAAAGTTCTGAATGCGGCACCCAGCACGTGGCAAGAAGCGCCCACGGCCATCGGCACGCGGGCTGGCCGGGAGCAAGTTCAGGAAGGGGCCAGGACGCCAAGGGGGCATTGGCAGGACCTTGACGGCCGAGCCCATCACAGGGCCCACGTCTCAGGAGCTCGCGGGAAGGACGAAGGGGGAAGGGAACTGGGAGCTGCGAGCCTGTGTGGTGCCAGGCACGTCGTGGCACCCATAAGAGCCCTCGATGCTCGCGTGGGCACTGGGGGCCTGTCCTGCATGGGGTGGACTCCGGAGCCGTCCCCACGGCACAGACTGGGTGGTGCGGCCAGCGTTCAGGCTCGTCCCCGCAGCTCTGCCTTGTGCTGTCCCTCGTGGGACAAGCGCACGGACCCTTGTGTCTCCCGGAAGCCGAGGTAAAGGCCAGGGGAACGTTCCATCACTCCTGCCACCCACACATCCTGGACACTTCCCAGGCACAGGCGGGGGGGTCTGTGGACCAGGAGGTCCGTGCGGGCTCCGGCCTTGTCACTTAGGGCCTCGGTGGCCCTGGCTGGGTGTCTCATCCCCACAGCGTCTGTGGAATGGGCTCGATGACCCAGCCCCTCCTTCGGTGAGAGATGGGAAGAAACGGCCCCAGTGGCCTCCTGCACGGCAGAAAGACGCTGTGGGGGCCGGGGGCACTCCTGGGAGCTGGGACCCTGACTAAGGACAGGCAGAAAAGACACACAGGAAAGCGAAGGGCAGGGGAGAGACAGCGGAAGGAAGACGGGGAGGAGGAGGAGGCTCAGCCTCAGGCAGCAGGCACAGCGCCTGGCGAGCAGCCCTGCAGGAGCAGAGAGCTCTAGAAAAAGCAGCACAGACCGGGCTGCCGGCTTCTCCAGGGTGGGCTCAGGACTTTGGACCTGGACTCACAGTCACGTGCAAGGATGGCAGTGGCCAACCTGGTGTGCAACCCGGACGCTGAGGTGCTCCTGGCCGGGGTGCGTCGAGTCCCTCTGCCCGCGTGCGTGCCAGGGTGCCGTGAACACCCACGTGGGTTTGGCACCCAGCTGGCGCAGAGTGGCAGGCAGTTAAATACCCACAGAAAACACGACCTCGGGGCTCTGGGTCCCAGCCTGCTGGGCTCCAGGGACAGGGACAGACGGAGAGACGACAGCCAGCTCAGGAGAGGGGACCCGGAGGCAGCTGGCCACCCACCGTGTCGTTCTCAAACCACAGGAAGTAGGAGCAGCGGAAGTCGCCCTCCTGGAACAGCAGCGTGGTGTAGCCCTTCTGCAGATATCGACGGGCCTGCTGGATCAGAGACCAGACCTGGGGGGGACAGGGGTTCAGCACCCCCGCACGCCCGTCTTCCTCCCCAACGAAGAAAGGCTCTCAGCCGAGGAGCTCCACAGACAGGAGGGGACGGGAGGGGCGGCTGCTCACCACAGCCCAGGGACAGAGGGGCTCGGCCTTGTCCTCCCTGGGCGGGCTCAGCCCTCGCACACACACCCGTGGGCCGAGGTGGTGCCGCCGGAAGGCCACCCACCTTGGCTTTGATGAAGGCGGCCAGGGGCCCCCTGCCCAGCTCTGAGGTGGTCTTCTCGCTGCTGCTGAGGGACGGCGCCACCATCTGCCCGGTCGTGCGGTCCACATAGATGAAGTGCACCAGGCCCGGGAAGTCTTCCAGGTAGGTGCAGTGCTGAGTCAAGGTCAGACCAAGCTGGGCCGGGCGCTCCCCGCTCCCCTATGGGCTCCCAGCCCCAGCCCTTCCCAGACTCCCGCTTCCAGGCCCCCACTCTGCCGGGTTCCCAGTCTCGAGAAGCCTGAGGTCTCCACTTGCACAAGGCACACGGGCAGCTCTGGGCCCAGGAAACAGGTACGTCCACGGTTCCCATTTTCGGGAGGGATAGGTTGAGGTCAGACACCCCTGGGGCTAGAGTGAGCCCAGCCACGTGCCTCACCGTGATGTGAGTAAACTCTACGCTTCATGGCGAGAGGCTGGAGGGCTCCCATTAGAGGGGACAGATGCCCACGGCGGGTGGCAGTGGAGGGCTAAAGGGGTCCACGGCATCCCCTTTACCTGCCCATGAAGACCCGAGTCTCAGGGTCTGGAGGCCGGACACTCCAGAGATGTTAATTCAGGAAAAGCTACTTTCTAGACAGTCCCGAGGAAAAATCAGTATTCATCAAGACTCGCATTCCATAATAAAGTCTTAGAAATGGCTCTGTACACAGGAATAAACATTTACTGCAGACCTTCTCAGAGCTTTGACATGCCACCGTGCACTGCAATGGTCTAAGGAGGACGACACAGCCCTCTCGACCCATCAGACCCCAGGAACCTGCCTGAAGCCACTCTGTGGAATGCCCACTGCAGCAACGCTGACGTAAAGGGTCTTCACGGCTTCTACAAATTGAATTTGGACTTTCCGAAATGTCAGCGGGGAGTGTTGCCACACACAAGGCACTCGAACACTACCTTCTGTCACTCTGCTTCGGAGAAAAGCAGCTGAGGTGAGGTGTCGTGTCACTCCCCAGGGCCCACAGGCCTTCCAGGGAACAGGAAAGCTGACCCAAGGCCGGGAGTCTTGGGCTCAGAGCCAGGATATGACACCATGGTGACGTTCCTCCTGCTCTTCACCAGCAGGAAGTCCTTCCAGTCCATCAGCTTCTCCCTGCCGGGGGGGAGGGGACACGGCTGCAGCGAGAGGGGCGGCCCCACGCACCGGCCCCGGCCGCCCGGGCACCGCACTTACTGCATGAGCGTCTGAACTTGGTCCTGCAGCTGCCGGGGCAGGTGCGGGCCCCCCCGCTCGGGGGCCGTGGCCAGGAAGCTCTGGCGGTAGATGGCGCAGAGCTGGCGCTTCAACTTCGCGCACGCCTGCAGCAGCCTGGGCGCCGAGGGCAGGTGTCACGGCCGAGGGCCCCGGGGAGCCCTGGCCGGTGTGGGCCCCATGATGCGCCAGGACGGGCAGAACCGGGACCCCGAGTCCTGCGGGGCCCTCGTGATACGCCAGGACAGACACACGCTCCAGGGACATCCCTGGTCCTCTGGCAGTGCTACTGCAGCCCATGAGGCCCAGGCCCCGCCCCCACGCCGGGCCCACACCTGCCTCAGCCTCCAGCCTCTGCTGCGACTCCCCCGCCTCCCGTGACCGGAGGCCCACCCCCCGGGGTGACCCTTCCACGCCAGCTCCTTCCTGCACGCAGGCTCCCTCGTGGCCTGGGGAGCGTGGTCTCAGGGGAAAGCCCCCCATCCAAGAACTCTCCCGTCCCAAGGGCCAGCACTTACTCCCAGGAGGATCTGGGCTCGCTTCTGGAGAAGGCCTTGGTCTTAAACTCCAGCCAGGCACTCTGCGGGGGAGACGGGAGGCTGGGCGGCTTCCTGACCACCTTCCCGCTGGGAGGTCGGGCAGAGCCTTCCAGGTCAGGCCGGAGAGGTCGGGCTCCAGTCACACCTGCCCGTCCAGTCAGGCCCGAGAGACCCCGGGCTCCAGATACACCTGCCCGCCCAGGTCAGGCCCAAGAGACTCTGGGCTCCAGGCATACCTACCCAATCAGGTCAGGCCTGAGAAACCCCGGGCTCTAGTCACACCTGTCCATGCAGTCAGGCCCGAGAAACCCCAGGCGCCAGACACACCTACCCGCCCAGGTCAGACCTGAGAAGCCCCGGACTCCAGTCATACCTGCCCGTCCAGTCAGGCCCGAGAGACCCCGGGCTCCAGACACACCTGCCCGCCCAGGCCAGGCCTGACACCCCAGGCCCCAGACACGCCCGCCCATCTAGTCAGGCCCCGCCCACGCAGTGCCGCTGGCTCCCCTGGCAGCCCCTCTGGGCCCTGCTCGCGGCCACACACCACGTTCTGGTCACTTGGCAGCGTCCACGGAAAGGGCGGTTTCCAGGGGTTCCTTCCTCAATGGGCGACGCTGCACTTCGCCAGGACGTGAGGACTTGGGGGACGGCCGGGCTGACCCCCACAAAGGGACACACAAGGGCAGGGTTGGGGTCAGCGGCGGGGGGCTGCTGAAGGGACCTGGGCGGCCTCGTGGGCTCTCCGTGAGGAACTGAGCTTGGTCCTGGAGTCCAGCCGTGATGCCCCAGCCCTGGGAATGCTCTGCCTCTGCCTCCACGGGACGGAGACTGGCCTGGGGCTTCTGCCCCTCCAGTCCCTCTGGGCCTTCAGATCCAAATGTACTTTGGCCACGAGAAATCCCGGCTCCTCAATCTCCCAGACGGGATGGCTTTTACACCAGGTCCCACCCTGGGCTACTGGAGCCACCAGTGGGCCGTCCCCTGGGCTCACACGCTGTCCCGCCTCTTGGCCTCAGCTCCCAGGACCTGAGCCCTAAGTGCCTTGTGGGGAGCCGTGTCCTGCACGCCCATGTTGCCCTGGGCACCCGGGGGCCCCGGCCACACCGCAGGGAGGATGCCCATGGTGGGCAGGTTCCGGCCAACCCCAAGTCACTGCACGTAGGCTCCGGCACTCACGAGCCATGTTATCTTGGCCAAGTTATGACATATCGAAGCCTCAGCTTCCTCATCCAACAAGTGGGAATTATAACTGCCAAGCTCACTCAGAAAGGTTCTGAGAACTCACAGCTGCCCAGTTTTTGTTCTCACTTCCTAACCGGGAACACAAGGACCGCAAGGCCAGGCTGGGGCAGGGGCAGTTCCCCGGTGCGGGCCCCTCCGCTGTGGCTGGCTCAGAGGGGACGGGGCCCAGGTCTCACCTGAATCTCCTGCCCGCCTCGGCCCCTGACGAACTTGTCCATCCGCTGGCGCAGGTCGCCCGCGAGGGGCTGGGCCCGCAGGGCTCCCCCGGCCTCCGGCCCCTCCTTCAGCTTCTTCTCCAGCAGGGAGAACCCGTCCAGCAGCTGAGACAGCACCAGGGCCAGGGGCGAGCCAGGGCTCTGAGGGCAGAGGCAGAGACGGGGTGAGCGGAGCCCCCGAAGCCGCCCGGCCCCAACCTGGCCAGGCAGGGCAGGGCTCCGCACCCTGGTCAGAAGCACCAAGTTGATGCCCGGCCACAGCGGCAGGCAGTACATGGTGTGCGGCACCAGGGGGCAGTAGCTGTCCTTCACGCTGGCATCCAGGAAGATCCTTCTGGGGCTGGACGGCGCTGGGCAGTGGGGACCCAGCGCCTGGAGGGTGTCCTCAGCCATCTGCAGGGAGAGCGGGGCGCAGTGAGAGGCGGACCCCGGGCCGAGCCCCCCACGACCGTCCACTGGCCCTGCCTGGGAGCCACGCGAATCGAGGTTTCGCTCCAAGAAACCCCTGCCCGTAAATCCCTGCGCTCTGCTGAGACACTGGAGTGGCTCCAGTTCTGATGTCCGCCCCCAGCTTCCGGGTCTCTCTGCCCGGCCGAGCAGGGCAGTGGGAAGGGGCAGAGGAGCTGGGAGGGGGAGGCCGGTGGATGGCCGAGGGCCCTGCCCACGCCCTCAACAGACGAAGGTGTGCAAAGCTAAATGCATCACCCTCGGAGCAGCCCGACAGCCATTCGGCCTGGGGAAACTGAGGTAAAATGACTCCATGGGCAGGACTCCATTGCTCTGAGGGAGCTGAGTAAGAAAGCTGTCAGTGGGAAAAATTAGAGAATTGGGGAAATCATGAGAAACGGCACAGAAGTCTCTCCACATGGCTGTCACTTCGGGATTCTCAATAACAGCAACACGCCGGTCACCATGCGCTGGCTGTTCTGAGGATTTGCTAAAAAATCATGACACCTGCCCGGGGTGGCCTCTCGAACTCCTGTTACAGTGGTACCCTTGGAGAGCGCTTGGGAGGTGGAAAATGCCTAAATAAACAAGCATAATCAAGTGTGCTGGGACCCAAATTTCACAAAAGAAAAAACACACCTATGCATATGGTCTATGTGTGTGCACAAAACCACTGGAAAAAAGACCGGAAGGAAACACCCAGAGACGCTCACCCTGAGGATGTGTGTGTGTGTGTGTGTGTGTGTGAGACTTACCCTGAGGACGGGTGTGTGTGTGTGTGTGTGTGAATTATTCCTTCTCCACACTTTATACTCTTCTGTTGTCCGATCTTTCTACAACGCATACATTTACATTCTTATTTTAAGGAAACACAAACCATCACGTCGGACTTTCACTCCCGAGAACAGTGGGGAGGGGGGATTCTCAGCTGAGGAGCTTGGGGAGGGGGAGGAGTGAGGTCCCCCTCTGCTCCGTCCCGCCTCTGGGCCGAGCTGAGGCCCCAGGAACGGGCCCGTGGGGACACCATGGAGGTGACACCTAGGGGCCCCGGTGCTCGCTGAGTCTGGGGCCAGGGGTGCCGGGACCCGGGAGACTCACCTGCAGGGCTTCGGTGGGTGGCGTGCCCCCCTCCAGCCAGACGGTGCTGCCTGCAGGGATGGGCGCCAAGATCAGGCCGAGTGCCGTGTGTGGGCCCCCCTGGCAGGGGCAGGCGTGGGTGTGCGGGCGCCCCCTCGTCCTCTCGCGTGCCAGCCTGCGCAAGTGAGCGGCCTACCAGAGTGAAGTCACTGGGGTGGCGGAGACACCCCCCGCAGAGCAGCCGCTGGCGCACTTGGTAATAGGGCTTGTTCCCAGTCCCCCCTCGCTGGGCTCCTAATCCTCTCCTTGTTTCTGCCCCCTCCATCCAGTCCTTCACCCCCACCAGGAGTCACACACAGTCAATATTTATTCCTCACTCATTTATTCAATCAGCAGCCTTTCCTGAGCAACTACCATGTGCTGAGACGTGAGGGAGGTCTCCTTCCTAGCTGGCTCACAACCACCCACCAAACCGCCACATCTCTGTTCCATGCTTGCAACGACGCTGCTACCTCGTGTGTTTCACTGCAAATGACCCTACCCTACGTCACGTTTCTCTGGGGAAACACATTCCTGTTTCAAACACCCGATTTACAAGCGGACAAGTGCAGCTCCAGCCGTGTATGAGAGTGAGCTCTGCGTCTGGTGGAACAGCTCAGAGGCATGAGGACAACCAGAGAGGGGGGATTGCGAGGAAGGGGGCAGGGAGCAGGGCAGGGAGCGGGGTGAGAGCCCTCGGAGCTCCCCAGAACGGTGCTGCTCAGCAGGCACAGGCTCACCCTAGGCAGCCAGGAACTCTCCCCGGGGAGGCGCGTGCACACGGCAGGGGGGCGCTGGCCTCAGGGCGGCAGGGCTCTGCGCCAGGCCAGGGCCCAAAGTCAAGAACATCGAACCTCTACATTTCACCTTGGCTGCACGTGGAAATCACGTGGGACTTCTAAACACCCTGCAGCCCAGGCCACGGTGCACAGACCAAGTCGGAACCTCTCAGGACAGGCCCGGCTTCTGGGTTTTTAAAGATCCCAGGAAAGTCAATACGCAGCCAGGGAACCACTGTGCTAACCTACACCTGCACACAGATGGTCCTCACCCAGGCACACTGGACTCACCAGGGGACATTTCTGGAAGTATCACGCCCAGGCCCCGGGCCCACGGGCCACAGTGCCACAGGCTGGCTGAGGTGCCAAGATTCCAGCGTGTGGCCCGGGCAGGGAGCCACTGGCTCAGGGATGCCACTCCGCAGACTCCTTTCCAAACTAGTCCCCACGAAGGAGGGCCTCCCCCAAGACCCTGGCCTCTTCCTTCTCCCGGCTGATGTGGACCCAGGATCCTTCTTTCCTAAGAACTCCCGAGGCAAGGGTCCCATTCTTGGTGGCCACAACGGTCGGGTTTTGGTCTAGCCACGTCTCCAAGCAGGGTTCATTTTTACTGTTTGCCCGCATGCTTTGAAAACAGGCAAGGGATAAACTATAAAGACTGAACAACTGTATTTTAGAATACACTTCAAGTCAAACGATTATTACTTAATTACGCTGGGCATGGTGGCTCATGCCTGCAATCCCAGCACTTTGGGAGGGGAAGGCAGGAAGATTGCTTGAGCCCAGGGGTTCAAGACCAGCCTGGGCAATACAGTCAGACTCTGCCTCCCCCAAAATTTAGCCAGGTGTGGTGGCGCATGCCTGTAGTTCCAGCTACTCGGGAGACTAAGGTGGGAGGCTCGCTTAAGCCTAGGAGTCTGAGGCTGTGGTGAGCTGTGATCACATCACGGCACCCCAGCCTGGATGACAGAGTGACTCCAGCTCACAGAAAAATAAAAACAAAAAGAGCCTTAATTATTACCAAAAAGAAAGACAAGACTGAGAACATACACACAGAAGAATTTCTAAATGCAATCAACATGTCACAGAAAGCTCCAGTGATCACGTGAGCAAATCTGTCAGCCATGACTCAGAGGGGTGTGGGTACCTGTGCTCAGGCCCGCAAAAGCGGGCGGTCCCCGACCCCAAGACAGGGTCCCATGTGCTCCACCTGAGTCACACCCCCGCCCTGCCCAGGCCTCACCTGAGCTCTGCTCGCCCGGGGAGGGAGCTGGGGTGAAGTACTCCTCTGGGAGGGAGGTGCTGTCCGACGCCTGGGGGGAGAGAGGCGCTGATCAGACCCTCTGCCCGGCCGCTCCGGAGAGGCGGGCAGTCGCACGGGGCCCACGGTGCCCACCACAGCGGGCATACGCCTCACGCACCGTCTCCGCAGAGCTGCCCCTGGCCGGGCCCGTGGCGGGGGGGCCCCAGGCCTGCTGCACGGGAATGTTCTGGCTTCTTTTCCGGGGCTTCCGCAGGGAAGGCTGCCGGGGCAGGGAAGGGGTGGAGAGCATTGTCGGGCCGCGCCCCTCCGCTTCCCTGGGACGCCCAGCCCCCGCCCGGGCGGCCCTGGAAGCCCAGTCCTCAGACTTCCTCGGGGTGTTTCCACTCTAGGAGACCCGCTCGCTCTCCAGAACCACTGACATCCCAACACTCTGGGATCCCAGCCGCCACCGCCCACCACCACTTACCACCCACCACCACTTACCGCCCGCCAAGGTCACCACCATCACCCACCAGGGCCACCGCCACCACCCATCACCAACCACCGCCTCCGTGACCCCCC
>NW_007260317.1:168987-174798 GCF_000164805.1 Carlito syrichta
ATGGCTCCTGGGGACGCCTGCCCGCCACCCTCCTGCGGGTCTCCCGAGCCCCTCCTCAAGGCCGCCTGCTTCCCATTAAGCTGCGACACCTGGGTGGCGTCCTCCTCCGCGGTGCTCTCACTGGGGTAGAGGTCCTGAACCAGGAGGATGAGGGCCAGCAGGTCGGCGGGGCGCAGGGAGCCCGCGCTGTGGCTGCAGAGACAGGGACCCGGCACCCGTAAGCACGCACGGGCAGGCAGCAGGGGGCGGGCGGATGGGTGGGTGAGGGAGTGCAGAGCCGCCCGGCCCTTGACGGGTCTGCAAATGCCAGCGGACTCGGTCCTTTCTGGAGATAGGCAAGGCACGCACATGATTAATTAACTCATCCATTTTTAAAGTAAAACTTTGTGTAGGAAAAAAAGAAAGAAAAATCTTTCTTTTTCTTTCCCAGTGGGGAAGTACCAGGAACCAGTCACCGCATCCAAGGAAATCCCAAACTGAGATGCTAAGAAGCATCCAGAAGCAATAGTCCGGAGAAGAGAGTGAGTAAAGGGGTGGAGAATCGAATGCAGGAAGGCTTCCCGGAGGAGACGGGTCTCGACAGCTTTCCTGGCGGGGACGTGGTGGTTCTCAGGCAGAGGGGACAAGGCGGGAGGGCGGGAACCGGGGCTCACCTGGAGTAGAAGGCCAGCAGCTTGGAGTGCACGAGCAGGAAGGCGTGCAGGGCCTCCTCGCCGCCGCGCTCGGGGCTGGTGTTGACCGCCTGGACGACGTGCCGCTCCAGCGCCTCGATGCACAGCTCACAGAGCTGCGGGTGAATCAGCCGCTCCAGGGCCTGGCAGGGGCGGGGGGCGGGAGCCACGTTACCACGTCCCTCTGCACTGCAGGCCCTGGGCATTCACTCAGGCTCCACTGGGCTCATGCCATGTGCCAGATTCTTGGGACGGGGCGACGAAGACCAGCGGGGCCCTGGCCTTCCTGGACTTGGAGTCTGGTCACTAGACCCCAGGAGAGGAGGCAGACAGCAAACCAGGAAACAGACAAGGTGTCAACTGAAGAAGATACACAGTGATGCCCCTGAGAAAAATGGCAGAGGCCTACTTGGGTAAAGTGTCTAGGAAACGTCCCGGAGGAGGTGGCCTCACCTAAAGAACTGGACAGCCTGCGAGAGAAAGAGGGAGAAGGAGCACACTGAAAGCCAAGAAAACAGCATGGACAAAGGTCCTGAGGGAAGGAGAGTCCAGAGTGGTGCTGTCCAAATGGAATGTAAGGAAGTCCTACGCATAATTTACATTTTTCTAGGAACCACATTAGAAAAGTAAAAAGTAACAGTTGACATTAATTTCAACATATTTTATAAAATTAGTACATCTAAAATATCACCAACATATAATATAAAAACCACTGTAAATAGAATGTTTTACATTCCTTTTTGTGCTAAGTTATCAAAATCTGATGTATATTTCACACGTACAGCATAACTCAATTTGGGCTAGCTGTATTTCAAGTGCTCAACAGCGACATGTAGCTAATGATCACCACATTGGATAGACCTAAATGTAGAGTTTTCCTGAAACTGAAATAAGTCCCGTGTGGCCAGTGCTTTGGCAAGATATGGGGCTGGGGTAAGACGGGCAGTGATGGATCACACAGGACCTGGTAGGCTTGGGAAGAAGTTTGGATTTTATCTTTTTTTTTTTTTTTGAGTCAGAGTCTCACTCTGTCGCCCAGACTGGAGTGCAGTGGCCGCTCCCGGCCACCGCAGCCTCGACCCGCT
Source organism: Carlito syrichta (assembly GCF_000164805.1). Taxonomy (NCBI): domain Eukaryota; kingdom Metazoa; phylum Chordata; class Mammalia; order Primates; family Tarsiidae; genus Carlito; species Carlito syrichta. Next base: position 170,744 of record NW_007260317.1, read on the forward strand.
GGGCTCCGGCGATCCTTCCGCCTCAGACTTCCGAGTAGCCGGAACTACAGGCGCGCGCTACCACGCCCGGCTGATTTTTTTGATTGTAGAGATGAGGTCTCGCTGCCCAGGCGGGTCTCGAACCCGTGGGCTCAGGCAATCCCCTCACCTCAGCCTCCCAAAGGAGCGGGATTACAGGCTGAGCCACCGAGCCCGGCTTGCATTTTATCTTAATTGCATTAGGTCACTCCTATACGAGTCTTTCCTGATGCTCCAGAAAGAGTTGACCATTCCACCTCTGTGCCACCAGGACTTTTGATGAGAAACCTAATATGACACCCAGAATTCTTCACTATATAGGTATATTACATACATACACATATATATGTATGTGTGTGTGTGTGGGTGTGTATGGCTAATCCTTCAGGATTGTGTCTCATTCATCTCTTATTCCTAGGGCCTGGCACATCTCTTTGCAAAATATAGGTACTATATGTTTATTGGAAGAGTGAATGAGCAGGTGGTGAGAATGAATTCCTTCATATCTATTTTCCAGTTCACTAACTCTCTCTAGCTATGTCTCATCTGCTACTTAACACATCCTTTGAGTTTTTCATTTTAACAATTACGTTTTCATTTCTAAAATATCTGTATGGGTTCTTCTTCAAATCTGTCTGGTCATTTTAAAATCTCTTGCTATTTGTTCATTTTTGTGATTCTACCTTTTATGACTTTATTTTGTAGCTATTTTATATTCTATACCTAAGAATTTCAATATTTCAAGCTCCTTGGGATCTACATCTGTTTGTGACTGACTCCCCTTATTCTCACTCCTGGTGGCTTATTTTGTCTATCTGACCTTCAATTGTAAGCTTCTATCTGTTTGATCTTAGTCTGTCCCCCAGAGCAGTGCTTTTCAAAGTGTGATTCCTGGACTAGCACAATCAACATCACTTGGAAGTGTTTTAGAAATGCAAATTCTAGAGCCCCCACCACAGACTTACTGAGTGAGAAACTCCAGGAACCTGCATTTCACAAGCCCTGCTGATGACGCAGATACACACCGGACAGAGAGAGCCACTGTGGTCAAGAGGCCTCTGCAGGGAGCCAGGGAGTGCGACTGGCCAACGGCTGCTTGTTCCCAGGGCTGGGCTTGACCTACAGTTGCAGGCTCACACCCCTTCCCTGCTGCTGGCCCAAGGCTGCTTCCCGGCCATCCTGTGGTATCACTGGCACTCAGGGTGGTCTTGAGGCTGCTGTCCACTCTAGTTTCAGCTCAACACAGTTTTTGTGGGGGGAGGAGGACGGGGCTGAAGACACGATCTTTAAAGATTCCCGTAACTTACAGCAAGCCCCCAAACTGCTCTGACAAGCCTGTGCGCTTCAGGATCGAGCTGCCATACCACGGGAGGGCCCGCCAGAGCAGCCAGCGGCCAGGGCCACACAGCACAAGTCTCCCCCAACACATGAGCCTTGGGGTGCCTGCGCCCTCCCTCGCCAGGGCTGAAAGACGGTGCCGCCCCCTGACCCGACGCCCCCTCCAGCCCAACGCCTCCCGCAGCCACGGTCACCTCCACGGCAAAGCACTGTTCCTGCTCCCGCAGGCGGCCGTAGGTCCACAGAAGGCTCTGGAAGCGCTCCCACACGCACACACGCTGCTCCAGGTCTGGGGGCCGCAGCCTGGGACAGAGCCGGAGAGAACGGAAGAGACCCTAAGAAGGCTGGCCTACCCAGTTGGAGGCCCACTGCCCAGCCCGGCGTCGGCCTGGGGAGCCCCCAACACACCCACATTGTGGGAGAGCCTGCACGGGCAGGGGGCCGGGTTTCCGGTCGCGTCCCAGCTGCAGGGTGACCATGGAGCTGGGGCAGGACCTCAAATTGCTCAGGCCTCAGTGTCTTGCAGACGGGTGGTACAGAGCCAGCCAGGGAGGGCAGGACAGCGCCCGGGTGCCCCACACCAATCACACGGGGCCACTGGAAACAGGGAGCTCTGGGGTGCTCTCAGGCCAAGCGTGGCCACGGCCATCCAGACTGGGTCTGCCCCAACACCTGCAGCCCGGCGGAAAGCCCTCAGCCCTCAGGACATACGGGACCTGCTCCTAACACGGCAGGGTTTCCGGTCACACTGGGGAACGGGGATCCCTCGTGACTCCCCTCTCCAGGCCCACTTTCACCCACTCCTCGTCTGGGTCCCTTCCCACCTCACAGGTACTCTGAGCCATTCTCATTCCCCGAGTGCTCTACTGCCTAGAGATATGTTTCAGGTCTGTCCCCTCAGAAGACATTCACGAGACTGGACAGCGTGCACGGGGAAGGGTTCTTCTGGAGGGAGAGTCTAACACGCCTCTGAGAAGCCAGAGGCGACGCACGCACACGAGGTCTGTAACAACGGCGACTGATGTCCGGGGAATGGAAAGAGCACTGGACAGAGAGTCCTGAGTCAGGTCTCTAGGCTGGATGTGGCCACCTGCTTGCAGGATGACCCTGGGCAAGCTACCTAAGTTCTCTGCCCTCAGTGTCCCCGGGTACAAAGGGAGGGGTCGGACCAGATGCCTCTGAGGCTCCTCTGAGCTCCACGTATCTAACCAAGGACCCGGCCAAGAGCGAGTGTGGGCCCTGTCGGCTGACCCCGCCAGAGCACAGGCCGCAGGGCAGGCAGCCCAAGGACTCACTCTTTCCGGATGAGCTGGCCATCCACGGTGACCAGGCCGAAGTGCACCTCGAACAGGTACTTGAGCACATACAGCTTCCGCCGCAGGTCCGCCTCGCTCTCGGTGTGGTCCCCGTTGATGGCGACAAACAGGCACTCTCCAAACTGCGGGCACAGCCGGGCCGGGTCAGCCAGGCCTGGGCACGCCCTGTGCCCGTCCCAACCCTGGAGGCCGAGCGCGGGCAGGCTTGGGTCCCGGGGACTCTGCATTCCGAAGGAGCCTGAGGTCATGCCGGGGAGGGGTCCGTGGGCGCCCCACGGAGCAGAGGGAGGAGCGTGGCAGGCCCAGGCCCCCACTCACCAGGTGCAGGACGTACAGGGAGCGGCCGTCTTCCGTGGAGAAGCAGGTGTACGTGTCCGAGAGCTTCTCCAGCATCGTCGAGGAGGAGATGACAAGCGGCGCCAGCAGGGTGCTGAGCCGGTCCTCCAGGGCCGGGGGCTGCCGGGGAGAAGGCGGCACTGCTGGTGTGGCCACCAGGGCGACAGGGATGGAGGGACAGAGGGACCTGGTCTTGACGTCGAGGGCTTCGCTGGACTGACGTGGACGGGACGGCAGAGACCCCCCCCCCACATGGGTGGTGGTTACAAAGGCTGGGGAGGGCCAGCCAGTGGCCCGAGCCATCGAGGCTCTGAGTCCAGAAGGAACACGAAAGAACCAGGCCACGTTCTGGCGGCAGGATGTGGGGCACGAGCAGGGGGAGTCAGCCATGCGAGGATGCCCGCGGCCCGCACTGGCGTGCCAGCCGCATGTTGCAACGTGCCTACTCCTGGCAATCTATTCCAAGGAAAATAACCAGAGACGGGGCCCAAGACACGCTCATGGAGATGTTCACGACAGTGTGATTTATAACTGCAAACAACTGGAAAAACATACACGTCCAGTACCAGGGAAACGTTTAAATAAACAACAGCACATGTAATCTGAAGAGGGCCACTTAAAGTATCAGAGGGTCCCAGTGACATGAAAAGTTCCTCGATACAATGTTGTAGTCAAAAAAAAAAAGGATGCGAATGTGTAGAAAACACAGGAACCGGGCCAGCGCTGTCCGAGGGATCACCTCCAGACAGGGGACTCTGGCGACGTTCTCGCTACTTTTCTCCGTTGCTGCCCGTTCCCTGTTTTCCTAAAAAGCACTTACTTTGACAGCCTCTTTCTCCTCCATCCTCTCTGCACTCCAAAAAAAAGAAACAAAACAAACAAAACTAAAAAGGAACTGGACGAGTTTGTTAAAACTGGGACTAAAAATGGGAGAAAGCCAGTGGACCAGTCATGCCTCGGATTCTCCAGAGTGGGAGGAAGAGGAGGAGGAAAACGGGGGATGCCCAAGTGATGCCAGAAATGCGTGGGGGGGGGGGCGGGTCCTGC
>NW_007260317.1:175088-181845 GCF_000164805.1 Carlito syrichta
CCCACCCCACACCCGGCTGTTGGGGTCTCGCACTGCCTGCCGCTGAACGAGGGTGCTGACCTGCAGTGGGGTCACAGTCCATTGCCCGCTTTGGACTCTACGGTCCATGGAAGCAGGGGTCACGCGGCTGCGCTCATGGCTCTGCCCCAGAGGCTGCACGTGGCACATGGTAGGTGCCCACTCAGTACCTGCTGAGTGCCACCCCCACGTAGGCAAGAATATGTGGGTGTTGAATTTGTCACATGCCCTGATTTTCCTGAACTGTCATGAACAAATTATGTTAGAAAAGTCACTTTAAAATCTAGCAATCTACCTTAAAAGGAGTTCAGTCATACACGGCATAACGATGTTTTGGTCAACACAAAACACATACACAAAGGTGGTCCTGTAAGATTAGAACACTGGATTCTTCTGGTGCCTAGGTATGTTCAGACACACACTCAGACACACACAGACACACACACACACACACACACACACCCCCCACTGTGTTACAGGGGCCCACGGGGCTCAGCACAGTCACATGCTACACAGGCGTGTAGCCCAGGAGAACCGGCTAGATCCCACAGCCCAGGTGAGTAAGGGGCTAGACCACCCAGGTCTGTGTCCCGACTTTCTGTGATGTTTGCACAATGACCCAATCGCCCAACGATGCAACCTCGGAACCTGTTCCCGTTGTGAAGTGAGGCATGACTGCAGCTTTCTCTGCAGATGTAGAACTTTGATCTGGTGAGGGGCGGTGAACATCTTCGCTGTGTGCAGAGGGTAAAGGGACACTCTCATGTTTTACCTGGTGGAATTATAAAGTGGCACAATATGTCTGAATGACTTTTGACCTAATACTTCTGTTTTTAGGAATTTATCCTAAGGAAATAGTCAGAAATGGAATAAAATTCAAGCACAAATGTTCCCTACAGCAATAGTGATAGAAGACTAGAGGCAATATGGGGGTTCCAAAAAATGTACACTCATTTGAAGTATGACGTTTGCTCAAAAGATGGAGTTTTGTTGGGTTTTTTTGAGTTGGAGTCTCACTCTGTCGCCCAGACTGGAGTGCAGGGGCCGCTCCCGGCCACCGCAGCCTCGACCTGTTGGGCTCCGGCGATTCTTCCACCTCAGCCTCCCAAGTAGCTGGAACTACAGGCGCGCGCTACCACGCCCGGCTAATTTTTTGATTTATCGTAGAGATGAGGTCTCACCAAGTTGCCCAGGCGGATCTCGAACCCGTGGGCTCAGGCAATTCACTCACCTCAGCCTCCCAAGGCACGGGATTACAGACAGGCTGAGCCACCGAGCCCGGCTAAGATGGAGTTAATCAAATGAATGCTAGCGTCACCAGGAGACAGGCAAGACAAAGAAACTGGCAGAAACATGGTTGAGCAAACGCCATACTACACACTGCTACTGTAATTTAACTCAACTTCAAAATGTAACATCTAGAAATCATCTATTAAAATGTGTATACTTTTTTTGGTACCCTTGTGTGTAAGTGTGTGTCTGTGTGTGTGCACGCACATGTGTGTATATACAGTGTTAGGAAAATGGTTAAACAAAGGATGATAAATTTTCCTCACATACTAGAATATAATGTTTCCATTAAGAATTATGGGTTGGGCTTGGTGGCCATCTGTAATCCCAGCACTTCTGGAGGCTGAGACAGGAGGTGTGTTTGAGGCCAGGAATTTGAGACGAACCTAGACAACATAACAAGACTCCATCTCCAAAAAAATTAAAAAATTTTTAAAAATTACAAAAATTAGCTGGGCATGTCCACAGTCACTCAGGAAGCTGAGGCGGGAGGATCACTTGAGCCCAGGAGTTTGAGGTTACAGTGAGCCGTGATCGCACCACTGCACTCTAGCCTGGGCAACATAATAAGCTCCTGTCTCTAAAGAATAAAAATAAAAAGAATTATGCTTTTGAGAATATTTAATACAATGAAAGACAGATCTTGATACAACGGCTAGTGAAAAAAACAGGAGATAAAAACTGCAAATGTGGTATGATTCCAACTTTATAGAAAATATAAAGACCCAAAGAACATTTATTAAAAAGCAAGAACTCGGGGTAGTGGAATTATAGGTCATTTAAAAATGATTTCCCTGTATTTCCAAATCTCCCACAATTATCTCGTTATTTATATGATCAGAAAAAAGTTGGTACGCATAAAAAATGAAACGTTAAAGACTTTCACTTTACACTAGCCATTCAGGAACTGAAAAACTAGGAGTGTGCTCCTATAGCAAGTTTTTAATTTGGAGTTTTAAAACTAGGAGTGTGTTCCTTTACCAAGTTTTTAAGAGGAAAAGAATGCTGCCAAATAGTTTGCTTCTTAAATTGATTGTGTTGAAAAAGCGGTTTTAAAGCGGAAATATTTAAAAATTCTTAATTTAAAATTTGGCCAGGCGCAATGGCTCGTGCCTGTAATCCCATCATTTTGGGAGACTTAGAGAGGAAGATTGCTTGAGCCCAGGAGTTCGAGACTAGCCTGGGCAACATAGTGAGACCATGTCTCTATAAAAAATAAAAATAAAAAATTAGTTGGGTGTGGTGGCATGCACCTGCAGTCCCAGCTACTTGGGAGGTTGAGGCAAGAGGCTCCCTTGAGCCCAGGAGGTTGAGGCTGCAGAGAGCCGTGACTGTGCCACTGTGCTACAGCCTGGGCAACAGAGCGTGGCCTTAACTCAAAAAGAAAAAAGAAAAAAAGAAAGAAGAGAAGTACGATGGAAATTATATATGTGAAAATGACACGTATTTCTGAGATGCAATATTAAAATGTTAAAATGGATATCCATAGGGAAAGAATTCTTTCCCCATACCTCACACCATATACAAAAATTCAAAGTAGATCACTAGACCTGATATAAAACCTAAAACTACAAAAGACAAAAACATAGAGAAAACGCTTTGTGATTTTGGGCAAATATTTCTTAGAAATGACACCGAACGCATGATCCATAAAAGCAAAATGGAAAAATTGGAGTGATCAAAATTTAAAACTTCTGCTCTTTGATATAAACTATTAAGAGAACACAAAGACAAGTCACGAACTGGAAGAAAACATCTGCGAAACATATGTCTAATAAAGGACTTAAATGCCAACGATACTACAGGCTCTCAGAACTCAGTAAGAAGCAATCAATCCCAATTTTTTAAATGGGCCAAAGATATGGCAAATAAACGCAATAAAAGATGCTCAAAACCATGTCATGAAAGCAACGAAAAATAAAATGAGATATAATGAGATGCTGGCAGACATGTGTAAGAACAGCTAAAATTAAAAAGACTGACCAGAGCAAGTGTTGGCAAAGACGTGGAAGAACTAGAACCCCCTACACGCTCCTAGTGGAAGGAAAACTATAAATCCACTTGAGAAAAGCCTGGCAGTTTCTTAACCATACACTTATACGACCCCCGTAATCACCCTTGAAGATGAAAGTACAGACTTGTACGTGGATGCTTTGACAATTATTTGTAATAGTCAAAAGCTGGAAACAACCCAGACGTCCATCAACAGGCAAACGGATAAACACACCGTGGCACATAGATGCAACAGGTCAGGACTCAGCCACGAGACAAAATGAGCTACAGAGCCAGTTCCTATAGGATGGATCACGGGACAGTCATGTGAAGTGAAGGAGGCCAAACCAAGCCCAAACCCCACCCCACCCAAGCACGTGCTGCAGGGTTCCACGTGTGCAAAAGGCCACAACACACAAGCCGACGGGTCACGACAGAAAGCACATCAGTGGCCGCCAAGGAGTGGCGAGAGGGGTTAGGGACTTTCAGGGGGTAGATTTGTTACCTGATGACCCTTGATGAAATCACAGGTACACACCCATGTCAGGGCATGGCAAATTGCGCACTTTATGGTCATTTTTTTTGAGTAGGGGTCTCACTCTGCAGACCAGGCTGGAGTGCAGTGGCACCATCACGGCTCGCGGCCACCCCAACCTCCTGGGCTGAAGGGATCCTCCCTCCTCAGCCTCCCAAGCAGCTGGGAATACAGGTGTGCACCACCACAACTGGCTGATTTTTTATTTTTGTAGAGGTCTCACTATGTTGCCCAGGCTGGTCTCGAACTCCTGGGCACAAGCAAGCCTCCCGCCTCAGACTCCCAAAATGCTGGGATGACAGGCATGAGTCACTGCGCCCAGCTAAATTATGCATTTTGAATATGCAGTGCGTGGTATGCCAACTACATCTTGACCCAGCTGTTAAAAACATTTATGTACTAAACTCGTGCTAAACTTTGTAGGTAGAGACATTGGTGACACTAACATTGGTGACACTAACTCCTGCCGTGTGACTGAAATCTGATGGCCTCCTGTCTTCATTCAGCCTGTGAGCCCTGGGCTGGGGGGGTCACTGCGCCAGCATCAGCAGGCCTGACTTCGCCCTGGACCCCGCACACCGCTGCCCAGGAGGGGTGGATCCAGGTCCCCCAACCCCCACCCCCCTGTCCTCTGGATATTCTGTGCTGCCCCCCCACCCTCTCTCCCAGGACCGCTGACCCTGCACTCACCTCCTCATGCTCTGACTGCCCAAACTTCAGCCGGAGACTCTCTTCAAACTCCTCGTCTGTCCAGTAGAAGAGGACCTCTGCGCCCTCAGTGGCCACCAAGACACACTTCATCTGCAGGGAGAGGCAAGGTCAAGGTCAGCCCCTGCCCGAGAACGGAGAGGCTCCAGCCCCAGCAAACATTCACCCTGAGTGCTTTCTGCGCGCCAGGCGCCACTGCGGGACTTTCCTGGGGGTGTTTTGGAACATCCTCAAGCAGGATGCCTCAGTTTCCCCATTTTCAGGCAGGACGCAGGCACAGCCCATCACGCAGAGCTGGGGTCTGAGCCCAGGAACCCGCTGGTAAGGAAGGCGCCCAGGGCTCGGCTGTAGGGCAACCACCCAGGACAGCCAAGGCCACGGGGACAGTTGGGCCCTGGCCTGGGGCGAGGACAGCTGGGGCACCTCCGCCCTGGGCAGCCCAGAGGCGGCTTTCCCTCAGACGAAAAACAGCCCCAGGAGCGAGCCTCAGCGCCTGCGCGTTTATCTCAGTCGGACAGAAATTCCACCCCACAGCCCCCGGCTCTCGGTGGATAGGGCGGCCCACAGGACACCGTGCACGGCCCCTTCACGCTGACTTGGCTCCCCGGCCACACCCTCCAGGGCTCCACCCGCCCAAGCCCCCTTCCCACCGCCCACATGCGCCCCTCTGCGCCTGATGGGAAATGCACTTTGCTACTCAGCACTGGCACGTCCTCAGCACAGTGCCCACACTGTTCCTGGACTCTGGGATGTGGCAGGTCCTGGAGTCTCTAAAGTCCCTGGGGCAGCCTGACCACGCCTGGGGCGAGGCCTGGGCCCCGGGGCCGGCTGCCTCTGCCACCGAGAGAGGCCCTAGCGGGGGTGTCAGATCCTCCCGTGTGCCCTGGTGACACACAGGGTCATGCTGGGCATGGGCTAAGCTCCGCTCTGATCTCACACGAGCGGATGTCCGTCTCCTTGGGAGGATCCCGGCATCTTGGGGCCTGTGCTCAGGTGACCCCAGGATGCCGTGTCCAGCCGGGTGGCCCTGAGTCCCTCCCAAACGCTCTGGATGGAACAGCACAGCGAACACAGGGACACAGTCACCCAGGCCGCTCCAGGGGTCGCGGGGTCAGCCGGACCGGAAGGAAGCGTGTGAGCTGGGGAATGGTGGCCGTGGATGGACGCCGCGAGCAGAGAAGCGACAGGCTGGCTGGAGACAGTGAGGTCGCAACGAGCACTCCCTGCTCCGTGGGGGCAGGGGAGGAGGGAGGGGCAGAGCTTGGACGCAGCAGGCCGTGATGGCCCCCTGGACGCCAGCGATGCTGGAGACCCGGCCTCAAATGCGGCGGCATCAGTTACGCGGAGCTGGGGGCAGGTGCTGTCTGACCCCTCGCCCACCCCCCAGCTGTCCCTGGCGGGCTAAGACCCTCTACCTTGGCAAGGAGCCTGGCGGAGCTTCCGGACAGCGGGAGGCCCAGAGGGGGCCGCAGAGGACGGACGCGGAGACCAGAGACCAGCTCACGGAAGGGCAGCGCAGCATCCTGGGGCCTGAAACGCCAGAAACAGGAGCGTGTGAAGCAGGCCGGCCGCAGGGCGTGGGCCAGCTGGAGAAGGGTTGTGTGGCCCGGACTCTGCAGGCCAGAGGTGGTCTAGCCCGGCCCCAACCCTCACCCCCCACAGGACAGCACGCCAACTGGCCAGCCAGCCCTTGGCGCGGAGCCTGAGCGGGTGCCCGCGTTTCCCTCTGCCTCCTCTGCCCCCCGGGGACGGTGGCTTCCCTGCGGGTGCCTCGGAGCACCAGGCAGCCCCCGGAGCCGCCCGGAGTGACCGCGGGGCAGCCCGGCACACCCCACGGTCCCGTGGGGAGGGCGGGCTATCCCGGGCCGTGCAGCCAGTGGAGCATCAGACGCCGCAGGAAAGGCTTCCAGGCCGGGCGCTGGTTCTGGCCTCGCCAGCCACTGGAACGCCAGAGCCTGAGACGCGCCACAACCCCGGCCTCTCCCCCCACGGGGTCAGAGCGAGGCCACGGGGTAACCGGCAAGGGCTTTCTGGTAGAGACGGGGTGGGGGTGTCGTTCCTGTTCGGAGGCTCCCTGGCCCCCCATTCTTCAACAGGGCGTCGAGCCTGGCTCCAGAACGAGACTTGGTGCTCTGAGGAAGGCAGGAACACCAGGCTTCGCAAGCAAACGAGCCGCGAGGGTGGACGCAGGAGGGGGCTCGCGTCGCCAGCACC
>NW_007260317.1:182339-190661 GCF_000164805.1 Carlito syrichta
CGTCCGGTGTGTTTCCCTCGAGCCCAGCGCTTCTCAAGCGTGCGTTGCGGTGGAGTGAGTTCCACCAGACGCACACGCGGTTGTTGGCCCGCTCACGCCCCACGCGGGGTCTCTGGTCCCCACAGCAACCGAGGAGCGCGCCGGCTTCTCCGCGTCCTCACCCACGCTTGTCCTGGTGGTTCTGTTTCCTTCCTTCCCTTTCTTTCTCCCCCCTCTTTCTTTTTTTTTAGACAACAGAGAGGAGCCTGAGGCCATTGTGCTAAGGGAATGGTCTGTTTTCTGACACCCCTCCCGGTGGGCGCCAGTGGTACCTCCCGCTTACCACTTGCCTTTCCCTGGTGGCCAGAGTGCTTTGGCATCCTTTTCACGTGCCTTTCGCCCGTTGGTGTGTCTTCTTTGGAGAGAAGTCTATTCAAATCCTTTGTCCAGCCGGCTCGGTGGCTCAGCCTGTCATCCCGCGCTTTGGGAGGCTGAGGCGAGTGGATGGCCTGAGCCCGCGGGTTCGAGACCCGCCTGGGCGACTAGGCGAGACCTCATCTCTACAATCCATCAAAAAATCAGCGCGGCGTGGTAGCACATGCCTGTAATTCTGGCTACTCGGAAGGCTGAGGCAGAAGGATCGCTGGAGCCCAGCAGGTTGAGGCTGCGGTGGCTGGGAGTGGCCGCTGCACTCTAGTCTGGGCTACGGTGTGAGACTCCGACTCAAAAAAACAAAAAAATCCTTTATCCATATTGCAATTATTTGTCTTTATTGTAAGAGCTCTTTGTATATCCTAGATACAAGTCCCTTATCAGATATATGATTTGCAAAGGTTTTTTTTTTTTTCCTTTTTCCCCATTCGGTGGTGTGCCCTTTCACTTTCTTAATGGTATCCTCGGTAGCTCCAAAATTTTCACTTTTGATGTAATCCAATTAATCTGTCTTTAGTTATGTATGGGGTTTTTTGGTCAAGATAAGCTGTTCTCAATTTTTCTTATTGTGATAGTGTTAGGTCTGTGAGAATTGTTGGGTCGGTAGGCCGGTGTGCCGAGCTGGTGCTGTGAGTGAGATGCAAATAATTGCACAGAACTTAGATTGAGAAATATAGTTTATTTAGAAAGTAAATGAGAGAGAGAGAAGATTACCTCCCCAGGTTGGGGAGGGAGCCAGAGCTTAAAGAGAAGCATGGCCCCAGTGGCTTAAGGTTGAATGCTTTTTAAACCTTTCCTTTCATGGGGACAAGCTGTTAAGGTGATTGAGTGGTGATCTGTTTTACATAATCACAAAGGGGCAGGTAAACACAGGTACTGATATCACCCGGATGGATGGCAGGCAGGTGGGAGTGGGTGGGTTAGTCACATGACTGTTGCCATGGTGATGGGATCTGTGTCACGCAGGTCATGTGATGGGGTCTGTGTCACAAAGGTGGCGAAGGGCTGATCACAACAGATGAGGTCATCCATCCTGGTTCTTTATGGCTGAAAGATAAACTGGGAATAGAAAAGCAGACAGTACAAAGCAGACTTGGGGGGGGGTTGTAAGACAATTGTCAGTAGCTATCTCTGGGAAACCAGTTCTGTCCTTGGCTAATGGCTAGTTGGTGAGTTGAAGTGAGCTGCTAGAAAAGCATGTCAAAAGCTAAGCCATGTCACAATGGCTGCTCTTTGGCTATATGCCATCCATTGTGGTCTTTTGTTCTTTCAGGTAAAACTTACCGTGTCTGCAATCGTAAGCATGCAGTTCAGTGGAGCTGCGCAGTCATCCCCACCACCCATCTCCAGAACTCTCTTCATCTTGTTGAACTGAGACTCTGTACCCATTAAACAATACATATTGGTATATTGTCCATGGTATCTACTGTGCTTTTGTCCCTATGACTTCAACGGCTCTTAAGTAGATCATGTGAGTGGAATCATGCAGTATCGTCCTCTGGTTTCTTTCACTCAGCATCACGTCCTCAAGGTCCACCCACGTGGTAGCACGTGTCAGAATTTCCTTCCTTTTTAAGGCTAATATCCCAGTGTATGTGTATATCATCCATCAATGGACACCTGGGTTGTTTCCGTGTTTTAGCTATTGTGAAGAATGAACATAAACATACAGATATCTCTTGAGACTACTTTCTGGTCTTTTGGGACAATACCTGGAAGGGAAATTGCTAGCTCATGTGGTCATTCTAGTATTCATTTTTCTAGGGGGAATCACCATACTGTTTTCCATAGCAGCTGCATCATTTTACATTCCCACTGACAGTGCACAAGAGTTACAATTCCTCCACATTTTTGTCAACACTTGTTATTTTCTGGGGTTTTTTCCACTAAAAAACTTTTTATTATAGCCATCCTAATGAGTGTGAGGTCGTTCAACACAGGTTTTTTTGTTTTTGTTTTTTTTTTTGAGTTGAAGTCTCCCTCTGTCACCCAGACTGGAGCGCAGTGGCATGCTCCCGGCCACCGCAGCCTCGACCTGCTGGACTCTGGCGATCCTTCCGCCTCAGCCTTCCAAGTAGCCGGAACTACTGTTTTTTGATTTATTGTAGAGACGAGGTCTCGCCAAGTTGCCCGGGTGGGTCTCGAACCCGCGGGCTCAGGTAATCCACTCGCCTCAGCCTCCCCAAGTGCTGGGATGACAGGGTGAGCCACCAAGCCCAGCCCAGCACAGGTTTTTATCTCACTTAGGACTGAGATTGCTGGACTGTATGGTAAATTTATTTTAAACTGCGGAACCGTTTTCCAAAGTTAATATTACCATTTTACATTCCCCTGAGCAATATCGAGAGTTTTATTTTTATTTTAAGGATGTGGGATACAAGTAATATTGAGTTTTAGATACTCAGTAGTCTAGTTAGCACTTTATGTTGTGTTTTTACAGTGTTAGCCATTCTCTGTAGTGTCTCTTTGTGTTTTTCATTTCCACTTTCCTAATGGCTAATGATGCTGAACCTCTTTCCATGTGCTTGTGTGACATTTGAATCTCTTTAGTAAACTGTTCTTTTTTGCCGATTTAAAAATTGAATTGTTTTATTATTTATTTGATTTCTTTATATATGTGGATGCAAGTCCTTTATTAGACATCCTTATTTTTTTTCTTGACTTGGGGTATCACTCTGTCACCCTACTAGAGTGCAGCGGCATGCTCATGGCCACCACAACCTCTACCTGCTGGGTTCAGGCGGTCCTTCCACCTCAGTCTTCCAAGTTGCTGGAACTACAGATGCACGCCACCACACCTGGCTAATTTTTTGATTTATTATAGAGATGAAGTCTTGCCAAGTTGCCCAGGCTGTTCTCAAACCCCTGGTCTCAGGCAATCCTCTCTCCTCTGCCTCCCAAAGTGCTGGGATGACAAGCATGAGCCACCGTGCCCGGCTACAGTGACTCTTGAAAAGCAGAATTATTTGTGCGTTTTGTATTCTATATAAAAAGCCTTTGCTTCAGCCAGGACCACAGAGATTTTTTTCCGTGTTTTTTTCACAGAAGTTTAATAGTTTTGAGTTTAAGTCTCTGATCCATTTTGAGTTGATTTTTGTATATGGTGTGAGAGATGGTTGAGGTTGTTGTTTTTTGCCTACAGATGTCCAATTTTTCTAGCACCATTTGTTGAAAAAAAATCTTTTCTCCACTTAATTGCCTTGGCACAGCTGATTCAACTCAATTGACCATTCATGTGTGAGCCTATTTTTGGAGTCGATTCTGTTCAATAAATTTAAAAGAATTCAAGTCACACAAAGGATTTTATTGATTTTCTCAAAGAAGCAGCTTTTGGTATAATCAATTTTTATTGATTTTCTGTTTTTCATTTCATCGGTTTCTGTTCTGATATTTACCATTTCCTATCTTCTGTTTACTCTGCGTTTAATTTTCTCTTCTTTTTAATGATTTCCTAAGGTAGAAATGGAGGCCGCTGATTTAAGACCTTTTGTCTTTTCTAATGGAGGTTAATGCTATAAATTTTCCCCAAGGTTCTGTTTTATCAGCATCCTACAACTTTTAATCTGCTGCGTCTTCATTTTCAAGTAGTTCAAAATACTAATTTTTCTTTTGATTTATTTAGAACTGTGCTATTTAGAAGTGTGTTATTGATTTTCAAATATTTGGAGGTTTTTTAGATAGCGTTCTGTTAGTGATTTCTATTTCAATTACATTGTGGTTAGAGAACATCCCTTGTGTGACTTGAATATTTTAAATATATCAGTGGCTCAGAATATAGTCTATCTTTGGTGGATGTTTCATTTACACTTGAAAAAAATGTGTGTCCTTTTGCTGGGTTGAATGATCTATAAATTGCGATCAGGTGAGGTAGGTTGATAGTAATATTCAACTCTATAACCTGAATTATTTTCTGTGTACTTGTTTTACCAAAAATTGAGAGGATAGTACTGAACTCTTTGACTATAATTATGGATTGTGTATTTATCCTGGCAGTCTTGTCAGCTTTTGCTTCACATATTTTGAAGTTCTGTTGCTGGATGTATAAACATTTAGAATTGTTAGATTATCTTAATGAGTTAATGCCTATATCAGTATGAAATGACCTTTTGATATTTGGCGATATTTATTGCTCTAAATCTACTTTGTCTGATAATAGTATTGCCACTAGAACTTGCTTTTGATTACAATGATTATGTGGCATGTCATTTTCCACACTTTTAATTTACTTGTGTCTTCATATTTAAAGTGCATTTCTTTTTGTAGGCAGCATATAGTTGGGTCTAATTTTTTTTTCTACCAAACTGTGTTGCCAGATTGAGTGTTTAGACTCACTCACTTGCAATGGGATTATAAATATGGTTGGCTTGAAGTCTGTTGTCTTCCATTTGTGTTCTATCTTTTCTTTGCTCCCTTTTCCCTCTTTTTCTGACTTTTCAAAAATTTATTGAGTATTTGTATGATTCCATTTTATCTCCTTTATAGGCCTCAGGGCTAGGACTTGGGTGAGGAGCCTGAGAAACTTACCTTGAGTGTAAAGTTTGAAGGGTTGTCAAAAAGCTTGCCAATCAAGATAGATACAATTTTAAGGCAGTATTTCAAAAAGTCTAAATTAATGCAAAAAAATATGATGAACAAAATAATTACACTTTGAAATAAAAACATGATTGGTATTTCTTTTTTAGTTTTTTGTTTTTTGCCTCAGATGGCAAAATAGCTGGGCATAACATATTACCAACTGTGGGTCACATTTTCCTGCTTCCTTCTGTGTCTATTTTTTTTTTTTTTGAGTTGGAGTCTCACTCGGTTGCCCAGACTGGAGTGCAGTGGCTGCTCCCGGCCACTGCAACCTTGACCTGCTGAGCTCCGGTGATCCTTCCACCTCAGCCTTCCGAGTAGCCGGAATTACAGGCATGCGCTACCACGCCCGGCGGATTTTTTGATTTATTGTAGAGATGAGGTCTCGCTGCCCAGGTGGGTCTCGAACCTGTGGGCTCAGGCAATCCACTCACCTCAGCCTCCCAGAGGCGCGGGATTATAGGCTGAGCCACCGAGCCCAGCTTCTTCTGTGTCTATTAATCTTGTATTTCGTGCTGGGCATTGTGGATTGTGCATTGAAAAGACAACGTTCTGTTATCTTCCACTGAAGAGTGTTTTGTTCTAGAAGGCAGTTGAACTCATGGCAGTTCACTTTCATCCTGTGGAATCTTGATCTTAGGTTTTGTTAGAGTGGGTGTATTTCAGTTTTTTCTTTAATCCTAAGAGGGTATGATCCATTTTCCTAAGGTGTGGTCCTTCTGCAGCTTCAGTGGAAAGACGGAGGTATTTACCAAGTTCCTGTAATTTGGCAGGACTTGAACTCAGCCTCTCTCACCAGCACTGTGCAGCAATTTCCATCTCTGCTTGGCTGTTTTGGCCTTCCAGCTATTACTTTCTGCTAGGTGTTGTATAGTCGCACCCTGTGCATGCACAGTCCAGAAGTCAAGCAAACATTCGAGAGCACTTAGGAACAGCTTTGCAAGCTCCACCCGCTGTTGTTCCTGTTCCCTCCCCATTCAGTTTCCAGCTGCTCTCGCAATCTTCAACTCCAGTCTCCATCCACAGCCCAGTAAAATAATAGCTTAAACTTACCTTTTGTTGTAAACTAGGGGGATTGCTTCAGGAGAAATGCCAGATAAGTGTGGTTTCTACCCAGTGTGATGGACTCCCTTCACTCAATAGCCGTGTCTCTTGCAGTTTCTGCCTGCTCTGAGCTGCCTTCCATGGACTTCAAAGAGTTGTTGTTTTTTGAATTGTGTCCAGAGTTTATCATTGTTACTGACCAAAAGTCAGTCTAACTTAACTTTTTTTGTTTTTGTTCCTTTTTTTAGATTTCTTTTTTTTTTTTTTTTTACCAGAAGTTGGAAGTTCTTCCCTGTACATTTTGATATGTATTATTTTCCATCTAGTTTAAATTATTTTCTACTTTTTATTGTGATGTCTGATTTTTTTTCCTCATGGATTATTTAGAAGTGTGTTTCTTAATTTTCAAGTATAGGGATATTTTCTAGTTGTATATATTTTTAAAATTTCCACTTGTAGGCCAAACATGGTGGCTCAAGCCTGTAATCCCAGCACTTTGGGAGGCTGAGACAAGCTGATTGCCTGAGCTCAGGGGTTCGAGACCAACCTGGGTAATTTGGTGAGACCTTGTCTCTACAATAAATCAAAAAATAAGCCAAGCGTGGTAGTGCATGCCTGTAGTTTCAGCTGCTTGGAAGGCTGAGGTGGAAGGATCACCTGAGCCCAGTAGGTTGAGGCTGCGGTGGCCGTGAGCATGCCATTACACTCCAACCTGGGCAACAGAATGTGACTCTGGCCACCCCCCCAAAAAATTTCCACTTGTATTCCACTTTGTCAGAAACACATGGCATGTTATCACTTTTTTGAAACTTTTTGTCACCGCATATAATCAAGTTTTGTAAAAGTTCCCATGTCCTGTTGAAAAAGGTTATTCATTTTCTGGGTGTGATGTTCCATATATACCATTTAAGTGAAATGTGTTAATTGTGTTGTCTAAATACTTTATATTCTTTCTGACTTTTGTCTGACTTTTCTGTCATTTTCTGAGAGAAATATGTTCAAACATCTATTATAATTATGAATTTGTCTATTACTCCTTTTATTCTTGTGAGGTTTGGCTTTACATATAGGTTATATCTCTAGGTGCATGTAGATTCATAATTATATGTTCTTTTTTGTTGGTGGTGGTTTTTAAATTTTTTTGAGTCAGGGTCTCACTCTGTCGCCCAGGCTGGAGTTCAGTGTCATGATTGTGGCTCACCACAGCCTTGGCCTCCTGGGCTCAGGCGATTCTCCCACCTCAGCCTCCTGAGTAGCTGGGACTACAGGCTCATGTCACCATGCCCAGCTTATTATTATTATTATTTTCATTTTTATTTCTATTATTTGTAGTGACGAAGTCTTGCTATGTTGCCTAGGCTAGTCTCAAGCTCCTAGGCTTAAGTGATCCTCCCACTTCGGCCTCCCAAATTGTTGGGATTACAGGTGTGCGTCTCCATGCCTTGCCTATATTCTATTGTTAAGTCAAAATTTTCATCTTTGTTAAATGTCCCTCTCTATCATTAGCAATGCTTTTTGCTTTACAAAAGCATTTATTTTCTCAGATCAACATAAGTATATCACCTCTGGTTGCATGGTTTTAATTTCTTTTATTTTAGATTTTTTTTTGGAAACAGCTTTTCGTTGGACTTTGTTTTCTTGTATCTTGTCTTACAATCTTTATCTTTTAATTGGAACATTCATTCCATTTACATTGAATACCATTACGAATACATTTGATTTAAACCTTTCATCTTGATATTTGTTTTTTATTTGTCCTAACTGTTCTATCTTCTTCTTTCTTTTAGTTCAAGTATTTTTGCTATGATTCCACTTCTCCCATTCACTTAGAAGAATATACCCCTTTTAATATTAATTTTTTAAAGTAGGAAAAGGTACGTTTATTAAAGGAAAGATACATTGTTAAGGGCACAACAGGGGGGACAACAGAGAGCGTGTCTGTTGCCTCTTTTTAATATTCTTTTAGTGACTACTTTAGAGATTAAAGCATAAATACTTGACTCATGAAAGTTTAAAGTAAACTAGTAGTATACCTCTTCCTTGAAAACAGAAGAATGGTAGACTACTTTCCACTTATCTGTTTCCAATAGGTACACTATTCCTGGAGGGCATTTAGTCTTATCTATTTTTTTTTTTTTTGAGTTGGAGTCTCACTCTGTCGTCCAGACTGGAGTGCAGTGGCCGCTCCCGGCCACCGCAGCCTCAACCCGCTGGGGTCCGGCGATCCTTCCGCCTCAGCCTTCCGAGTAGCTGGAACTACAGGTGCGTGCTACCATGCCCGGCTAATTTTTT
>NW_007260317.1:190689-203252 GCF_000164805.1 Carlito syrichta
GGTCTCGAACCCGCAGGCTCAGGCAATCCACTCACCTCAGCCTCCCAAGGCGCGGGATGACAGGCTGAGCCACCGAGCCCGGCTCATCATCTGCTTTTCAAAGGAAATAATAACACCTGCTAAAATCCCCTGCCCAGAGAGGACACTTTTTCTAGGAAGGTGTTCCTATACTCCTTTTGTCAACCTCCAGATGACCAAAACTAAAAAGGTTTTTCCATTTGCTTCTTCCAAAATTATAATTTATTACATAGCATTTACAACTTGAAAAGGAACCCCAGAATATTTTCATGAACAATGACGAGGAGAGTCGAGCTGCTGTAGGAAGGGCCCCACTTTCTCTGTGGGGTGTTGGGACCCTGGATTAATCCACCAGCCAGTCGTGTGGGGCTGGCCAGCCCCTCCCAAGCGCTCCTGGCCTCACAGGGCTGCGTTTGGAAAGACGTGGGGCCCAAGCACCTGGTCTGTTGGATTCTGGCTTTCTGGTTCAGGGTGGTGTTTGCGGACACTACCCCCAGGAAGACGGCTCACGGAGGTCACCTCTGGATGGGGGGCTAGGGGTCCAACACGGGCTCTGCCACTCACCCCCCAGGCCTCAGGAATACCAAGAGTCAGCACCTGTGGTCGGTGGTGGTGGCGCTGAAGATGGGCGTGGTCCTCAGATTCTTTTACAGAAAAACACAGAGGGGCCGACCAGGAGGACCACTGTCGGGCCATGAGAGCCTGGACTCCTAAGTTCCACGACAAGGGCTAGTCACCGTCTACCCACTACTCATCAGAGCAGCCAGTTGGCATCCCGAGGCTGGAGATCAACCCTTTTGGGGTGAGGCACTGCCGGGGTTCTCTTTGGGACACACACAGGCCGTTAAGCTAGCTGTGGGCACGGAGAAGAGAAATCATGAGTGACGGTCAGGGGTGAGGTGGTACCGTGGACTGAGAGTGGGCTTTGGAGTCTAAGATTCTAAGGGCCTTCCTCTCCAGGTTAAGCCCTGCCAAGGGTAGCCTCCACCAAGTTCTTTCTCAAACCCTCCCCATCTCTCATTGGGTCTAAATACTCCCCATTCCACCCGTGTCTGCTCTAGGGATGACATACAACGAAAGCATTCCATGGCTGGGCTCGGTGGCTCAGCCTGTTATCCCAGCACCTTGGGAGGCCGAGGCAAGTGGATTGCCTGAGCCCGTGGGTTTGAGACCAGCCTAGGCAACTTGGCGAGACCTCATCTCTAAAATCAATCAATCAATCAATTGGCAAACAAACAAACAAATAAGCCGGGCATGGTAGCACACGCCTGTAGTTCCGGCTACTTGGAAGGCTGAGGTGGAAGGATCGCTGAAGCCCAGCAGGCTGACGCTGGGGTGGCCGTGAGTGTGCCCCTGCACTGCAGCGTGGGCAATGGAGTGAGACTCAACTCAAAAAAAAAAAAAAAAAAAGGCATTCCACAGAGGAAGGATGGGTTCCGGAAACTTTGTGCCTGTTCGTGGAGCCCAGAGGGAGGGATTCTGTCTGCTGGGAGTGCGAGGGTCTTATCATAAGAATAGAATCCATGTTAGCACTGTTTCTCTTTGGAGTACTTCTTAGTATCTTCTTTCCAATGCCAGCATATCCTAAGGAAAGATCACCGACAATTCTGAAATGGATCCCTAACTGTCTTGGCACACAGCAGAAACTCCCTGGGTTCCTGGCTGGGGACAGAGTGGCTGGCAGGGGGGAGGCTGGGGACCCAGAGAGGAAGTTGTGGGAAAGAGTGACAGGGGGTGCACAGACGGGTGGCTGTGCTGAGGCCCTGGGGGGAGGGGGAGGCGTGGAGGAAGCCGTGCAGAGGCATGTTCTGCCCTTCCTTCCCTTGCCTTCTCAAAGCCACGTCTCTTTTTTTAGTGGCCTGTTGATATTTCAAAACGTTCAAGTCCTTCCTTGTTCCAGTGTTCTCAGCATCAGAGGGCTCCCGGGTTCACCTCGGCCTCTGCAGAGGTTCAACGCTGCCCTTCTGTTTTCAGAAATAAAGCCACACTCCGTGGGTCTCTAAGGTGCATCCTTCAGCTGTGTCTGTCCCAGACACGGGGCCTTGAGCGCCCGTGGAGCAAGCACACCTGCGGAAGCAGGGCTGGCTGGGACCTGCTGGAGCCCAGTAGCATCCCCACCCAGGAGGCCGCAGAGATCTTAGGGCTGAGTGCAGACGGGCCGACAGGCAGAATCTGCCACAGCCTCTGCCCGTGGGAGAGTGCAGGGCTTCCAGCCCACCTGCTCAGGCATGCTCTGACCCGGTGGAGGGAGGACTTTGAGGCCGGTGGGCCTCGGGAACAGAGGTTCTGGGGGTCCAGGGCCTTCGTTGCATGGTCACCCAGGTCTGGTATTTTTGAGCCTTTCTCTAGCGGAGACGATGTGAATATCCTACTGTAGCAGCTCTTTTCAGGGTACTAGAAGAATTGGGACTTTCTCTCCAAATAACAATGAGAACTTGTTCTGAGCCTTTGTGATAAGAAATGAGAAAATCCTTCCTAGAGGCGGAGGAGCAGGAAACGTCTCAACAAAAAGCTGAGATTCTCATTAAGCATTATTACGCTTTCAAATAAGCGCTTCTGCAGCCCACTCCTGGCTTTAATTCAAGTGGCTCTTAAGTCTCAGGCCATTAGTTGTGTCTTGCCGTAGAAGGAAAATCTGATCTGGGGCAGTGGCTGGACAAGCTCTTTTGTTCCCGCCCTGGCTGGCAAAGGGCTCCCTTGGTGCGGGTCACCATGCTGAGTTTTGCCACAGGCTGACTTTTGGGGCGAGTCTGATATGGGGACTCCGACGAAGAGCCACCCACCCTGCCGGTTTAGTAACTCGCCCCAGGCCCCTCCAAGGGAAAACCCAGGCCAGATGCCCTGTGCCCAAATGTCTATGGACTGTGATGTTCCAGCGAGTTTTCCAGGACTCTTTGAACAATGCAAATACCTCTTCCATGAGACAGGTGCCAAGCTAGAAGTGCAGGACGCCAGAGAGAAATTTCAGTCGTTCCCTCTTCCCTTTTTATTAACTGAAAAATAAACAAAACTGAAACCTCTTGGGAGCAGCGTTTAATGCACAGAGAAAGACAAAAGAAGCAGGGATTGCCTATATTCTGCAAGGCTTCGTGAAACATCAACACTTATTTACAGAAGGCGTGCTTGGAAGGAGCTGCAGAAGTCCTGGCTGTCCACCAAGGGGGCAGAAGCTCTGGCCTGGCCGCTGCTGCCCCTGGGGGCAGGTGGGTCAGCTCAGACCCTCTCCCTGCCTCCCGGGAGAAATGGGGGCACCCCAGTGACTGTGGCATGGGGCTACCGCGGGTGCAAGGTAGACGAGCCCAGGGCCGGCCCGGGGTTCACCAGGCCCCGCAGCTGCACCGGCTGTGGAGATTTTGACACCTGCGCTCACGTGCTCACGTTTGGGGCGACGCTCTCTGGGTCTTGCTTCCCTTCTCCCCTCTCTTCCTCGCTTTGCCTGCCCACCTTTTCCTCCTCTTCCTCTTCCCACCCATCTCGGCACTTCGCTCTCCTTCAGCAGGAGTTCCTGGTGACCCAGGGCCAGCCCCTCTGCCGGCGGTTTCCACGCAGAGCTCAGCCACAGACCCGGGCCAGCCTGGCCGTCGGCCTCTCCCTTTCCTGCTCGCTGTGGTATACCTCCCACCTGCTGCCCCTCCTGTCACAAGCTCATCCAAACCTGCGGCCACCCTCCTCTCGTTGGCCAGCGTCCCTCTCCCAGAGTCCCAGAGTCCCAGTTCTCCAAGCAGAGACCCCTCTCCTCTCGTCTCATCACGCTCCTGTCTCTCACTTGCAGACTCGGCCCAAATCCTGAGACTCTGAGCTCCCTGCCTCTGCCCTCCGCAATCCTGCCCCTGCCCCTGCCCATTTCTGTCCTTCGCACCAGCAGAAATTGCACCACTGTCTTCCTGGAGCACCAGGGCAGTGTCAGATACTTCCTCCTCCTAAAAAAAGCATCATTCATGCCTTCTGTTCTGAGAAAGAAATCACATCCACAGAGAAGGAAGCCATGTCATTTGTAGTTCACTTGGAGACTCGTGTGCCCCGTGAGTTCCACGGAAGTCCACGGCCACTCCACTCCGCACCTGCCCAGCTCGGAAGCTTCCCACCTGCCAGCCCACATCGTGGCAACCAGACCTTGACCCGCGGCAACTCTGCTCACCCCCACAATGGCTAACTGGAAGCTGTATTCTGTGCTCGGAGCAGTTGAGCTGAGACAGGATGGACCTGGTCATCTTTAATAACCAGACCGGAGTTGTGTCTACAAACGCCATTGAGAGCCCGTGGCTATTTGGGAAGCCCGAAAGGTTAGATTAGTGGTGTCTGTCGGTGATGACCTTTGAGTCTCACCTTCTTCTTTGTCTTCATTAAAAAAAAAAATTAGTTAACCAAGCAACTCAAGGCTTACCCTATCAAGCCCTTGTTATCCGTTCAATTTGGGGGAAGGTCTAATTTGCTGGTGTGTGTCTGTGTGTGTGTGCACGTGTGTGTGTGTGTGTGTGTGTGTGTGTGTGCGCGCAAATGATATTTCAGTGTGCTCTCTCTTTGTACTCCAACTCCCTCCCTCACAGAAACATGAAGGATGTTGATTGCCCTCTGTGGCACCTAACACGTTGCTCTCCACTCAACGAATATTGTCACCTGACTCCCATTCCTACCCTGGGGAGACTGGAGTCACGGAGGAATAGAACCTTTCTGCAGAATCTGGAGTGGGACTGTAATTTCACTCTGAAGCGCCCGCTTCCCAGAGGACTCTCCCATGATGGATGCCACTGTCAGGAGCCCAGATGCACACCCTCATCCATCAGCCGGAAAGTTGTGTAAGCAGCTTGCCCCGGGCCCAGCTGCCCCGCCCACCCGCTCCCCTCTGGAAAGAGATGTGTCAGGAAGCCCAGACAGCAAGGGAGACGCAGAAGGAGGGGTGAGGAGAGGGTTGGGTTCTCACAGATCCGCCTGGTGATTTTCCTTCTCGTCTTCTGAGGGCCGCGGCACGGGCTAAGGTTTGGGGTGAGAGGTTCCCTTGCTACCTGACCAGGATCTGGGGGTTGTTTGAAGACATCTGTCCTGCGAGTGTGCTGCCAGCTGGTTTTCATAGTGCACGTACATAGAAACACTCAGCTCTACCCACACACCTTTTCCTTACATAGGTACAGGTGATGTCTACGTTTCCTTTGGGATGGATGTGACCTGCCTAGGCTAAGCTCATGCTATGACATTAGTCTCCTTGGAGAGCAAGTCTGTGTTGATTCCAGCGGGAGGGGGAAGCAGAGGGCTGTTGCTAAGAGGATGTCTGAAAAACAAGGGTACTACTAGTGTGGAAAGCGTCCACCGGGCTCACGGGTAGCTGTGATGCGCTTATCGGTAGCGGCAGGCCAACGCGTTGACATTCTTGACCACATAAAAGCCCATGGTGACAGGAGGGATGACCAATGTCCGGCCGGCCCGCAGGGGGCGGGGCTTCAATTCTGGGAGGGTCCCATCGTCCACCATCACTAAGGGCTGGCCGTTCAGCTGCACTGACCTACGGTGAGGAAAAACAGTTGGTGACTCATTATTGCGTGATAAGGGAGCCACTGCGACAAAGCCTGGGTAGCCCCGGATTACTTGCCAGCCCGCCGTGCACAGGTAGCGTGTGCTGATGCTGGCTCTGCCCCAGGTTCTGACCCGCACTCTTCAATAACTCATTTAAACATCTCACAGCCCTCGGGGGTAAGCGGCTGTCATTATCTCCACCTTATTTAGAGTGGCAAGTGACTTGGAGGTCCCGCAGCCAGGATTCAAACTCGGGCAGTCAAGATCCAGAGACATATTGTTTAAATGAATGAAAAGTCTTTGTGCTGCAGGTGCTGGAAACGTCTCAAGCCTTCAAAAGCCCATCATGGCTGGGCGCAGTGGCTCAGCCTGTCACTTTGGGAGGCCGAGGTGAGAGGGTTGCCTGACCCTGGGGGTTCTTGGGAAGACCTCATCTCTACAGTAAACCACAAAAACTAGCCAGGCATGGTGGCGTGCACCTGAAGTTCCAGCTCCTTGGAAGGCTGAGGAGAAAGGATCGCCTAAGCCCAGCGGGTCGGGGCGGAGGTGGCTGGGAGCGTGCCCCTACACTCCAGCTCAGGTGACAGAGTGAGACTCCGACTCAAAAAAAAAAAAAAGCATATCCTAATATCAGCTCAGTTTGACTGAGAATGGCATTATTTTACTCATCTAGGGGTGTTTTGAAAGGGGACTGAGACGTAGCTAACAACTCTGCTTTTTCTAATTTAAGTTTTCATATTTGATATTAACAGATGTTTCTAGTTTATGACACAACAGAGTAGGCGATACCATAGCTATCTGTGATCACAATTCGCCCATCTTGCGGGCTTTTATTGACTCTGTGTGGGCAGCCACCCTCGCCCCGAGAAGCGGGACCGCGCACAGCACCCTTAGAAAAGAGAAGCCGCTTGTCGTAGGGGGACGGGAGAGATCTGCCACCCGTCCTTGGCCTACGGGGCGGAATTCAGACAGTGTCTCAGCTGCTCCTGACAGCCGAGGACCCAGGTGGAGGCTCGGTGTTACGGGTCGGTTGAAGAGGCCAGAACCAGACCACCAGCTGGAATGAGGTTGTGAGTCGCCCTCAGAAAATCAGCATAGCAGAGCCATGACTGTTTCTGGGCCTCGCCCAACCTCCAGTGTGATAACACTGCGGTGATGTCATCCAAGCTGTAGAGAATAAAATGTTATATGTCGACACAGAGGTCTTTGTTGAGCGCTCCTTCTGTGCTGCGAATGATAGGCAGGTTTAGAGAGAGATAATCAGACCCATGCCCACCAGAGCAGTGACTTCCCAGAGATAAGTCGGTTGTAAATTGCTCCCAAGGGAGAGACAGGCAGGGAGGAGTGCCAGGCCCGGCCCTACATGGATATGTCTGGGCCGGGCCCAGCTTTGACAGGCCAGAGGGAGGGCCCCTTCCTTTTGCTGGAACGGCTGGGGAATGTCTGGGCGAGCGGGAGACTCCTACCCCAAGAGCCAGGCCTGCCTCTGAAGGTGCAGGGTGGAGACCCGGGGTCCGAAGGCCAGTGTGGTCCTCGTCAAACACGCAAGGTGCATCTGCTTCCAAATGTGAGGGGCAACCCTCTCCAGGAAGACAGCCCACCCGCTGGAGGGGAAGGCAGGCTGAGGGGAGGGCTTCCCAGGAGGGTCTTTCCAGCATGTTTGCATTATTTTGGTTCGGGTAAAGTGAATATCCAACAACCAGCAGTACACACAGTCAAATGCAGGTTCAATAACACTGACAAATCCACACCCCCTCTGCTTGAAAGCCTTCCATGGCCTCTCCTGTGTAGAGAAGTAGGTGTGCACCCTTGCCTGAAGAATTAGGGACGCCCCTTCAGATTCAGACAAGCCCAGAGCATTGGCAACATTGCATTCTGGAAGAGCAAAACAAAGTGTGAGAGGCAAACCTTTCAAAATCTACACTGGCAAGGAGAGGTCGTTCTGGAGCAGTTGGTTTCTGCATGGGTTGCTGAACGGCCATTGGGTGAGGATGGGACCAGGGTCGTGGTGAGACCCTGAACTGACATCTACAGCCAGGAGCCAGGTGGGCCACTGGCTAGTCGGGCCTGGGAATCCCTCCACCTCACCACCCACAGTGTGTGCATCTGTAAGGATGCCACAGAGGCCGCGCTGCAAAGGAAATGAAGTGGAAACGACGCGGGTGCTTTGAGAGCATGGGCAGGGGCCGGCGTTTCTGTTTTTCTTCTCACGGTCCCAAGGATGGATGCACTCTCTGGTCCTCGTTCCAGCCAACTGCTCTGTGGTGCGGGCACTTCCAGGCTGCATCCTGGACGCCCTCTTCCTGCAGCACCCGGGAGCTCTCTCTAGAATTTCCTCCTTTGCTCCTGGCAGCTGTTTCCTGCTAGGGGAACTGCTCCCCTCTGCCTGCGGCCCAGATGCTGGGGTTCCCGGTGCCTCGTCCTTGGACCCCTCCCTTCCCACACAAGGCGCTCCTCCCTGGGTGCTCCTCCCCACAGAGGACTTCCATGACCACCCACAAACGTGTCTCCAGGCCAGATCCTTTTCGTGAACATACCTCCCCTCGGCTGTCCCCAGGAACTCCAAAGTCACCCTGTCCACATTCAAAATCTCAAACCCCGTCCTCATCTGTGCTGGTTTCTTAAACATCTTGGTGATGACACCACCCTGTATCCCAATAGCTGGGAGTCTTCTGAGCCTTCTCCCCCAGTTCCCATGTCTGGGCTCACTGCGTCAAAGCCATTGAATGTTTCCCAATTTGCTTTTTCTCCTCCCTCTCCTGCTATCATTTTAGGTCAGAGCTCGCCTCCTGACCTGTCTCCGTGGCATGCGGTGGCCCACTGCTGACAGCGTGCGTGGGGCATCAAACTCCCCCCTCCCCTTTAATATGGATGATGAAGCCCCCTCCAGTCGCCTCTCCGGTCCCTGCTCCCCTCGCTCCAACACCTGCCATGGATCACAGATGCCAGGCAGCACAGGGTGGGATGGGTTGGCAGCTATTGTAAGGATTTCATCCATACTTGAATGCACAAGGATCGTTTCAGAATGAAAAAAAGTACCTCTCACCTAGTTGAGGTACATATTTCATGAAAATTGTAAGCAGATACTGTCGGTATTAGAATACACAAGCTTATTTACAATGGAGTAAATATTTTTCAAATGTCAATGTGAGTCAACGCTGTGGGGATTAATGAGATACAAGTTCATTTAAAATTATTGGCTGGGCGTGGTGGCTCAGTCTGTCATCCCAGCACTTTGGGAGGCTGAGGTGAAAGGATTGCCTGAGCCCGCCAATTCGAGACCAGCCAGGGCAACAGGGTGAGACTGCATCTCTACAATAAATCAAAAAATAAGCTGAGCATGGTAGCGCGTGCCTGCAGTTCCAGCAACTTGGAAGGCTGAGACGGAAAGATCGCCGGAGCCCAGCAGGTCAAGGCTGCGGTGGCCGGGAGCGGCCACTGCACTCCAGCCTGGGTGACAGAGTGAGACTCCAACTCAAAAAAAAAAATTGTTATTCAATTCCCAATAGACATTTCTTTGGGGGAGGGTGGAGGGAGGTATCAGTTACTTTTTTCAAGAAAGAAATTTTGAAAGGACAACTACTCTAACGTGGGAAGACCATGACATTTGTTGACATTTAAAAGGAACTGTCGGTCAGGTGCAGTGGCTCAGGCCTGTAATCCCAGCATTTTGGGAGGCCAACTCCTCACTTGAGGCGAGGTGTTCAAGACCAACCTGGGCGACCTCATCCCTACAAAAAAAAAAAACAAAAAACAAAGAGCCTGGTGTGGTGGCACGCGCCTGTAGTCCCAGTTATTTGGGAGACTAAGGCAGAAGGATTGCCTGAGTCTGGGAGGTTGAGGCTGCGGTGAACCGTGGTCTCCAGTCCTGGACAACAGAGTGAGACTCCAATGCCAAAAAATTTTTTTAATTAAAAAAAGTTAAAAAATAAAAGGAGCCATCATAGTTGAAGAGCCAGGCGCCCTGGCTCAAGTATGACCAATACAATGCCTTGCCTTCCTGCTCCTGGGTTATCGTGCACAGTGCTTCCTCCACCGGTGCGAGCTAGCCTCCTCTGTTGGGCCAGCTGCAGTGGGTCCTTGCAGGGTCTTCCTAGAAGCTGCCTCCTCCGGATAAGCTTCTCTGGCTCTGGGGTGGGGGAGGGCCTTCCACGGCCCTCACCCCGCTGAGTTGCGATTTCCTTGTGGGATCCCTTGCTGGGCGTGACCATTGGTCCCAAGGAGGTGCCTGGCACACAGGAGGGCCTAAAGCCTGCCTGAATGAGTGAGTGGCCCTTTGTAGCTCTTCTGCATTTTTTTCTGATCCTCCTTGCGGAGTTTCTCAGGCTCTAAAGAGGCTCCCTGGAGGCTTGCTGAGTGTCTTTGCAGATTTCATTAAGGCGCCAATTACTCCTGTGCTCAGGGGCTTGTGGAGATAAGATCTGAATTATCACCGATTCCCACAGTCACTCACCGGATGCCTTCTCCTAACCTGACAGGAGGCCATTGATCATTGCTAGTGTTTTTCATCCTTAAAAGAGATCTATATGACCATCTCTGAGCCAAGCCAACATGAGTTCATTTTGTGACTAAGGTTTTGTGAGACCTCGTGCCCTCCCACGCCCTTATCTACAAAGTTCCTTCAGTAGAAAGACAGACGATGTAAATGGTATCGCCTCTGCCCTATTCTTGCTTACATTTTTCTTTTAATATTTATCTTGTTACCCAAGACGTCATATCATGCTAACTCTAACAATAACCTTTCAGTGCGTAAGTTTGCAAACATAATCACTTTTTTTTTTGAGTCAGGGTCTCACTCGACCACTCAGGCTGGAGTGTAGCGACACGAGCACGGCTCACTGCAGCCTCCAGCTCCTGGGCCCCGGTGATCTTCTATCTCATCCTCCCGTGTAGCTGGATTACAGGCACGTACCACCCTGCCTGGCTAATTTAAAAAAAATTTTTTTTGTAAAGACAGGGTCTCACTATGTTACCCAGGCTGGTCTCAAACTCCTGGAGTCAAGTGATCCTCCTACCTTGGCCTCCCAGAGTGCTAGGATTATAGGCGTGAGCCACCGTGCTTGGCCTTGTAATCACATGAATGATAAAAGTCACCTACCATGGAGCTCTACGTATGCCCAAGGCACTGTGCCATGGCTTATTCTGACTATCTCACTCAGGTCTTACAACCACTAGCTGAGGCAGATGCTAGCATGCCCATCTTATAGATGAGTACATCAGAGCTCAGAGGGGTCAACAACTCATCTACGTCACCAAGAGAATAAGTGGCAGGGCTGGGATCCGCACGAATGCCCTTAACCACCGCTCTGCCTGGGACCCCTTGCCATGTGCGATTGCTAAAGAGCCCTGGGGGAGACACAGGCAGTATTATCATTGTTATTGTTATTGTAACTTTACTACTGAGCCAGGTCAGAGAGGTTAAGTGGCCTGGCCAGGTCACGCAGCTGAAGCGTGGCTAAGCCAGGTCTCGAACTCTGGCCTCCTGACCACCTCTCTCTCCAATTCCAGGGGGCAGTCGCCAGGATCATGTTTCTTTCTTTGGAAACCTTATCATATTTCCATCCTATCCTGGGACCTCCTTGCTGGCCTGTGACTTTTCAACCCAACGCTGAATGATCCAGCCGAGGTTGAACTCTTTCTCTTAATTCCCTAGCTGGCCTGAGCTGTGGAGGGTGTTTAAATTATCCAAATATTAGGACAACTGCCTTATATCACCATCTGTTTTCACAAAGTCTGAGTTACTTTCCAATTCCTATACTTGTTTTCTTAATTTTGTATGTAATTTGAAATGGGATTCAGCATGTCAATTTGGAGGCAAGCCCTCTGCTCCCCAGGACTCTGTGGGAGCCGCGTGGCCCGGTCATCGCCTGGCCTAACCTGTCTACAATCTCTGGTCTTTATGGCTCACCCGGGTTCTCAATAGTCATGGGTAGACACTGAAGCAAGTTTTCAACGGTTCTGAGGTCTCTGGGAAGCAAGTCTAATGAGCGTGTTTCTTCCCAGTCTTGCAGATAATTTGCTAGACTCTGATCTGACTTAGGGGGGACTTTTGTGGGGAAGTGTGTGTCTCATCAGGAGCAGCCCTGGGAGCTGGTGTCTGGTTCAAGCTGGCATATTCTGGGGCCTTGAGTGGGAGGAACAGAGACTTAGAGAAAACTGGTTCTGCCTCCGGCCCTTTGAGAAAGTCATTTGCCTTCTCTGGGCCTGGGTTTCTCCAGCTGTAAGATGAGGGGCGATGGGCCAGGTGGACCCTAAGATCCCTTCTGGCGTAACCATTTTTCGGGCAGGGGGCCCTTGCCTGACCGCGAGCCTGAGGCCAAGTTTAATGCCAAATTCAGAGTGATCCTGCAGAAGCAGAGACCTGATGGTGACATTCACCTGTTTAAATATTCATTGGCTTCCTGCTGACCGGAGAGCGCTGTCCCGAGTCCCCACCAGCAGCCCGTTCACCGAGGTCTCCCGCCCCTTCCAGCTCCTTCCATTCGCTGCTAGCTGTCTCCAACGTAGCTTGTCTCCTTCGCACACGTCCTTCCCTCGGCCCGGAGTCTTCACGCCCTCTTCCTGCCTTCCAGCTTCTGGCTCTCCATGACTCTTATTCGTCCTCCAGTCGGGGTCAGGGCGCTCCCACACTGCCCAGTGCCTTTGGGTCCAGGGACGCTGTGGGCTGCTTGTCAGCACCCACCGGACAGGAAGACCCTGGCTCTGTCCTCATCCTTCACACCCTTGTCCACACACCGCCTTGAGTAGCTGGTCAAGGAAAGACACACTGGGGTAAACCGTGGGGAGAGGAACGACGGCCTCGGAGGAAAAGACGGGGGACTGGAAGGGGAGGCCAGACGCAAACTGCCCGGACTTGGTGCCCTCCCGGTGCGGGGGCGGGGGTGTCACCAGCCCTCCGGCCCGTCTCTGGATTGTCCGATGGTGAGCCCAAGGGGGGAGGGAAGAGGAAGGCCAGGAGAGAGCACCCAGAAGCTGGATGTGAGCAGGGGCGCGGCGGGGTCACCCGTTCCCAGAACCCGCAGCCCCCCGCCCCGGCT